>NW_005179099.1:0-18476 GCF_000350225.1 Chondrus crispus | reverse complement strand
TAATTTTGATTTTTACTCAAAAATTTACGCGCTCATGGCCGAAATTTGCCCGTCATGTAGTAAAACATTATAAATTTGAATAACTGTACACTGTAGTGCCACAATCGTGCGTGAAGCTACCACGTGTCCTACGTGTCCGCGTGGCGGCCTGGCCGCAGGCCAGGCCTGCCCGTGGCCGCCACGTCTCACCGCCACTTGTCACGCCACTTGTCACCGCAGCGCCAATGGCAAGGCAGGCACACACACACTGGCAAACAGACAGACAGACAGACACGGATTTTTAGTGCCTGTGGCAGCCACGTGTCCCCGTGGCGGTCTGGCCTGCGGCCAGGCCGCCCCGCACGTGGCCGCCGCCACTTGTCACGCCACTTGTCACCGCAGCGCCAATGGCAAGGCAAGCACACACAGACTGGCAAACAGACAGACAGACAGACACGGATTTTAGTAGTTGTGGGCAAGTGGGCTTCGTGCGCGCTTCGGGCGCCGAGCCAAATCGCTTCTTTCTCCGCTCCTCGCCCCGCACCTCCCGCTCCGCCGTCCCTTCGTCTCTGGTCCACCATCGTTGCCGGCGTTCCCCGCCCCGCTGCTCCCCCGTCCTCTTCGCTACTGCTCTCATCCTCTCTCCGATCTTCGTCGCCCCTTTCCCCCTCGTCCTGCCACGCGTACCGCCCCTCCGTGCTCACTCTGGCTGCAGGTCGCGCTGCTCTCGCCACACTCGCCTCAGTCCTGCTCGCCGCCCTTGCCCCGGCCGTTACCCTGGTCGCTACGGTTGGCACTCCCGTCCGCCTCAACCGCCGTACCGGCGAACCCGTGGCCCCCCGCCCACACTGCCCCCTCCCTCTCCCCGCTTCTGCTCTCGACTGTTTCGCCGCCGCCCGCGTTGCCTGCCGCCTACGCCGCGACGCACTTCGCTTCCTCAATCCCCGCACTCCCACTTCCGTGCCCCTACCCTTTCGTTATTCTATGGCTCTCACGCTCTAGGCACACGCCCGCGCAATCACACCTCACCCGCCGCCCCGCCCTACTCCACCCGGCCCCTCTACTCGTGCGGCTCGCCCCGCTCCCTCCCACCCTGCGGCGGCCTTGCCCTCTCCGTCGCCGGCCTCCGCCCCTGCTGCTGCTCTTGCCGCCCCCAAGTAACCGTCGCCTCACGTGCCCGGGCTTGCACTTCCACCTCGCCTTCCGCTCCACCCATTTCGTCGCCTGTGCACCTCCCGCTCGGCTTCCTGCTCCGACCTTTGCAGTTACTGCTCCCGACGCCTCCACCCTTGCTGCTGCTGCCGCTGCCCCTGCTTCGTCGCGTGCGCTCTCAGCGACTCTCCCGCCCTCCGCTCTCCTGGTTCCCCTCCCTTCCTGCCTCCTTTGACCGCCCTACGATCCCTCCTCCCCTTATGATGCGCTTCCCCCATCCCCCACCTGCCCGCCTCTTCTTGATCAAGCCGATCACAGCCACCTTCCCCTCTGCACGCCGTTTCCGTAGGCCTTCCTTCTCGTCCGTCGCGGTGCCGCTCCCGCACCCACAGTCATCGCAGTTAGTCAATCTTCCCTCTCGTACGCTGCGAACCCCGCGGAAGGAGCGCAGGGCGACCGCCTGCGCGTCAATTCCCGGCCCCCCCTCACCTGCGCGCGTCTTCTTGCGCTGCCGGCTGTGACACCTGCCCGCCTCGCAGCGACGGTCTTCGGCGTTCCTCGCCCCTGCCCCTCGCGCCGGCGCTCGCCGCCACCCCCTTCCCCCCCGGGCGCGGTCCGGCCCCTTCCGCCCGCGCTCCGCACCCACCTCTCGGGCCTCGTGAGCGGCCTCTGCCTTCACCCACCGTGCGCGACCCTCGCGACAGCGTGGCCATGCGGGCCCCCTCGCCCCCCGCCAGTGACACACCCTTTCCCCTCGCCGCTGCCGCCTCTGAGGTCATGCGGAATTTTTAAATGACCCACGTAATTTCTGCCCCTCCCGTAGCCGCCACGTGTCCTTGGTGGCCGCTTGGCCTGCGGCCAGGCCGCCCCGCAGCCCCCCGCCACTTGCCACCGCCACGTGTCAACTCACAGACGCACAGACTGTCACGCCACGTGTCCCCGTGGCCGCCTGGCCTGCGGCCAGGCCGCCCCGCACGTGGCCGCCACTTGTCACCGCGGCGCCGCCCCCGTGCGCCAATGGCAACGCGGGAGCGCAAGGACATACAGACACACACACAGACACGGATTTTAGCCACGTGTCGCCCGTGCGCCAATGGCAACGCGTGCGGGAGCGCATGAACACACATACACAAACACACAGACAGACAGACACGGAAATTAGTATACGCGGGGAAACCAAGCACGTTCAAATTCAAGATGTTCGTTCTTGAACAACGGATACATTCCGCATTTGGGTGATGGTAAATTTATCAATGCAGAAGGGGGGCGCTTACAGATACACTAGCAGATATGAAGGTGAATTATACTCTATCGGGTACGTGATGTCCGCAACGTGTGTCGGTAGGCGAGAAAGGATAGCTGCAGCGACACTGGACCATATGGCAAAGCTCAGGCGTTGGTGAATGCGTGACTTTGCAGTCGCTATCGTGCAGGAGCTGCGGAGAGCGATCAGTTTTGCATGAGCGTCTATGACTTGAAGCGTGGATTGTGAGGGCGCACCCAGAGTGTCGAAGGACAGTGGTTGAAAGTCCCAGTCCAGGGACGGGGCAAGACCGTGGTCGTCGATAAGCAGAGCGTTGCGGATGGTGCGGTCGAGGGCCTTGCGCTTGCGATACGCGCCTGCTTCGGCGGCTCCAGCACCGTGGCGCGCGGCTCGGTATATCACGCCTTTACGAAACGGGCTGCCAATAGTGAAATCATAAGCTGTTGGCTTATCTGGAAGCAGACAGGGAGGAGGCGGCGAGGGCTGTACGAGTATGTCGGCAGGGCGTGTAGCGGTATTGGGTATGAGAAACAGGACCTCGAGGGAGTAGGCCAGACCAGCTGGAAGGAAGGATGTAGCACCCGGGGAAAGTAAGGAATTATACCTGACTCGTCTGCGTATGCTTGCGGTGCTGTGGTCAGCTGGATCAGGAAACGACTCCCAAAGGTTCTTTTGCCAGTATGTGCGGCTGCTGCACTTTGTTGCGCCTGAAGTAAAAAGTTATGTATGCGTTCAGGTCGCGACACTAAGGCAGCTGGTTCTAAGCATCCGAGATCCGCCTCCGTCAACGCAAAGTGTGGCGGTTGTACACTTGGGGGCGAGTTTCTGAGGACCACACGCAGGGTGCTTCTTGCAAAACGCTGATATTGTGTGACGGAGGGGAACTGGGGGCCCTGCAAGCGGACGGGGGCGGCGTCGATGAGACTGGCTCCGTATGAGGCGTGGATAGTGGACGCCAAGGACGTGAAGCCGTGGCCTCCATGCCGGAACGGCAAGCGAATTTGAGCCACGATGGTTGGGGAAAGAGTCACACTATTAAGCGAGCATACGCGTCAAGTTGTTCCCGGTCGAATTGTTGGGCGTATGACAGAGCAAAGTCCGGGGGAATCAGACGAAAAAGATGCTGCACACGACAGGCAGAAGCGGAAACCCGGTATAAGTGGAAGCGGGTTCGAGCTTCAGGTATTCGGTCTAGCTGGGAAAGGGCGTTGTTGCGCTGCAGTAATTTTGTCTGTATGTACTGTGTCATGAAGCCATGTGAACCGATTGGGGCTCCGAGGAGGTCCAGTCCTTCCTCTGTAACACTGAACGGGGCCACCTTAAACAGCGGGCTCAGAATGTCAGGGTTGACGGTGGGCCAAAACACACGTGTCTTTGTAGGGTTCAGTAAAAACTGGTGTTTGGGGCCTTCTGTTTTGATAATGGTGAGTGCTTTCACTACTTCCTCAACTCTGCCGACAATCGTGCCGTCGTCGGCATACCATCTGTTCATGAGGGGGTCGCATGATTCGGAGATGTGGCATGCAAGCGGCTGCAGGGCGAGTGAGAACAACAACATGCTGGACGGGTCTTCTTGTTGAGTCCCTTCTCGACTGGACAGAACTGTAGGCGGTGAGGAAGGGACAATGAGCGGGGGAGGAGTTCGTGAGTAAATCATGTCCAGATACCTCGATAACGACGGCGCGCGATCAGGGAGACTTTGAAGCACTGTTTGGCGAGAAAAATTATTGAACGCGTTTGAGGCATCGATTGAAACCATGATGTACTGTGGGTCGTGTCCGTGGCGACGAACGAGCATCCGCGCGTCGTGAACGATTGCATCAATTCCGTTGGGAACTCCATTTGCCATTTGCTCAGGCGCGAGATGTTCCCGCGTGTCCTCGATGGTGTAGTATAACACCCCCCAACGGAGAGGGGTGTATACTCTGCTCGACGTAGACCCGTACGAGGGGCGAGAAGACGGGGAGAACACACAGCTAACGAGACAGGGAAGCGGGCCCTGGTAGCGTGGTAGAGCGGGACGGTCGGGGACGAGCGTACGCGCGGGCCGATCTACGCCTCGACGCCCCGGAGCAGCGCTGGGTAACGTACCAGCGCTGACGGGCGGAGGCGGATCTAGGCTCGTTCGCGTACGCAGCTGTCCCCTACCCGCTTTGTCCCGGTTAACGCGCGCGAAGGCGGATCGCGCTCGTTAGTTAAGCTGGAACACGGACCTAGGCGGTAGGTCGTGGACAAGTCCGTGCTTGTCCACCTACCCCGCCGCCGGTCGCGCTCGTATTTAATGTATACAATGCGTCTATCATAATACTACAGTACCGGTATGCTGTAGTAACTTACTGTAGCGCGGGTCGTCCCGCGCTGTAATGCTGTCAGCCGTCGGGGCTGACAGCACACGTGTGGGACGCGTACTGTGCGCGCGGTGGTACGCGCCTCCTACACGTGTACGCGTGTGGTCCCGCGTCCTCCGTACACGTGGGGGTACACGTGTGCGCGCGTGTGGTTCGTATTGATCTGATCTAAATCTAATCGCGAACCGCCGTTATGCCACACGGCCCCCTCCTCAAGAGTGAACGTCCGCGTTCACCCTTGAGGAGTGAAAGAACCATGTCCGACCCGGTCGCTTCCCGAGCCTTGGTCCTGTTCCCCCGCTATACGGCGTATTCCCCCGCGTTGATCCCCGATCGCCTCTCCCCTGTCTGCGTCTCGGTCCTCATCCGCGCACCCCTTTCCTTCGCCTACACCGGCTTCTTCCCGCACATCGGTGCGGACGTCGTTCACCTTCCTCGCCCGTACGCGGGCTTCCACGTGTTCCTCATGTCTCCTCCTCCCGCGGGTCATCCCGCTGTCGACTCCCCGCTGTCCCCTTCATGTGGGGGTTCCTCCGTGGCACCCCTCGCACTTCCGCCGCTCCCTGGGGCGTCCGGGCCCCCGTGTACAGTACCCGTCCCGGTCTCTACCGGGGTCTCTGTTACGCTTCCCCTTCGCGTAGAGGGGTTCTTTCCTTCCGCGGCGCCCGCGTTGCCGCCTTTCCAAAAGTCGCGCGGACCTTCCGGGTCCGCGTCATCGGTTGAATTCCGTCCGGCCTCTTCGATGGGCGCGGTACAGAAGGAAGGAGAAGACGCCCGAGCGGTCCCCGACGGGTCCGCTTCCGTGGGGTCACCCGATGCAGAGCGCGCTAACGCGGCTTACAAGCCGCGCAGTGGGTCTTATGGGGCGTGGGGGAGCTGCCGACAGCCCGGCGCCCTGCCCCAGAAGTGTCGGAGCATGCTCGACGCCAGCGCGGAGTTGGCCGACGACACCACGCAGTGGTTTGGTGCTCCTCTGGAGCGCTCGATGTCGTTACCGGTTGAGCGACTGCGGTTCCCGTGGCGTCGGCACGCCCGATCGGGGATCACGCTTGCCGAACTACTGTCCCGCGACTCCTTGCGTCCCGACCTCATGCGTGTCCGACGCATCTACGAGGCGGGTCGTGTGGACGAGGCCGGCCTCGTCCTCGAGAGGTTGACGAGTGAAGGCGGGGGTGTTCCGTATCAACTCCCCGACGCGATCCCCGGGGACAGGTCCTTCGCGTACAGCCTCGGTGAAGTTTCGTATGTAGACCGTATGGCTGAACACTTGTTCGGTCGTCTCCCTGACGGCCCGCGGCGTTTCGTGTTCTCGGAAGTGAAGGAGCTATTCGTTAGCCCTCGACCGTACGCGTATTCAAAGACCCGCGTGGCCTTGCAAAAGTCCGCTAGCTCACTTATGCGGCTCCACGCCATTGCGGTGTCGCCCCACGATTGGGCGACATACCGCCATCGCGAGGAAGAGGACGGTCGCGTTTTTAGATCGGCGTCCTTTGAGCACGGCATCACTGCAAGGGATTTTCCCGATCTGCCGGAGACGCTGCGGAGGTCCCTTCCATCCTTCGGGGTCCACCCGCACCTTCCCTATGCCTTAAAGCATTTCGGGTTTGCGTGCTCCGACCCACGGCACCCGGCCTACGCTGAATTAATGCACAACGTCGAGTGTGAGTGGGCCTGGGCCCTAGGGAGCGCGTTTATGACCGAGGTCCATGTCAATCGTCGCGTGTTTGTCCAACCCATCGGGGTCCTCGCGTTTCTTGGGAGGGTCGCCGTCAACCTCCCCGACGTGCCCCTACATCCTTTAGAGACGCACTCCAAACACGCGACGTGGAGCTTCGCGTCCGTACTTTCACTCATGCATCGCGCGTGCCAGGTGCCGGAGCGTACGCGGCGCCCGTGGACCGATTACACCACGGGCGAGCAAAGTTCCTTTCTACTGTACGACGCGCGGTCCGACTCCTTCGTAGCGAAGCCGGCCTCTCCCCAGTCCTCGCCGACCGTCGCGGGGAGAGTGGCCGGTGTGGGCTCCGCCCGTCGCGAGGCTCAGCGGAAGCGGTACCGAGAGGTGGACCCCGACACCTCGGCTTTCGTGCCGGAAAGTGACCCACTTACAGTCACCCAATACGTCCGGGGTATTTCGTCAATTCGCGTCGGAGGTTCCGCCCGTACCTCCTTTGAACTTGGCACGGCAAGGACCTTTGCCCTCTTCCGCGACGCCGCAGCTCATATTGTCGCCGGGGGATATCTCGGCGATTCCCGAATTGACTCGCGCCCTCGGTACAGCGTCCCATCGCGTTTGGAAGGTCGGTGGGCTGCTAAGCACCCTCGCCAGCTGGTACCTTACGCGCAGCGCCGAAGCGAATCGTATCAATGCAGAGCGTGAAGCCCATGCCGCGGACCTTCACCGCGTTCGGGAGGCCTTGGACGATTTCCGTAAATCGTCCCTTCGACAGTCCGAGGCCTTCGACCGGGCGACGGCGGATCGTGACCGATACCGCCGCGAGCGAGACGAACTCCGTGCCGCCGCACAGCGAGGAGTCGCGCTTGCCCGCCACTCTGGCGCGTCCGCGTCGCGTCCCATAATGCCGGACCCTTACGCCGGACAAGCATACAATTACGTTCACGCCGGGGAGGGTGGCCCTCATGGCGCGTCGGCCCGCGCTTGGCCACGGCACAGTGAGGTCACCATGCCCTCGTTGGAGGAGCTAAGGACAGAGGTGCCCCAGCACCCGAGCTACTGTCCTCAGCCCTCCCGCGTCTCCGATCCGGCGGGGGCGGCTGATGGCCAGAGCCAATAAGCGTGACGTCCCCGCACGTCCTGTAGACCTCGGAATTGACGATTCGATCCCCGCGTTCGCGTAAAATTAGTACACCCCCTTTCTTCGCACCTTTCGTGGACTCCTTCTCCGCGTTGACGTCGGCACGGGAGGCCCCGCGTCCTTCGAACCTTCCTATCTCGGCACGGCGAGACGCGGCGTTCTTGTGGCGGCCCGTCTCGCCCCACCCGCGCGGTGCCGTCTCTTCCTCGTGGCATGGCCGTCGGCCCTCCCTCGCGTGACGCAGAACCCGTGGTCGCGATCGGGGTTTGTCCCTTCCCCATCGGGAGGGACACGCGGAGCCTCGTATCCGCGTCGACCGCAGATATCGAGCTTCGAGGTTCCGTCCGCTTCGCGTTGGTCTTGATAGCGGCGGTTGATCGTCCCTCGAGGACATCTTACCTGTCCCCCTCTTTTTTCGCGGGTCTCGTACGACCTTGATACCCCGCGCGTGGGGGGATCGCGGTGGCCGGAGCGTGTTGCGAAGCCTTACCCCGTCGTCCAGCTCGTGTCGCTAGCGCGGCGACCCTTCCTTCCTCGTGTCGTGTCCTTTCGTACACCCCATCCGAGGGGGTGGTAAGGGGGGGTCGCATCGACGCCTGAGTTCTTCCTCTCGTACTGCGCTCTCCGCGGTCACGACTGCGGGTCATCCCTTCCCCGTCGAGAGGGATTCGAGGAGCCTTCCCCTTATTTCGCCCCGTGTCGCGCGCTCGAGGGCACTAGCGTATCAGAGCGCGAAAAGGCCAGTGCCTCGGGTGGCTGGTCGCCGGCCACAGTAGTTTTCTTCGGCTCGCCTGACGTAGGACGAGCCGCGTGACTGTAGATGCGTGCGGCGGTGGTGCGGCGAGCCGTTGAATCTGCGTCGTAGCCCGCCCCGGGCGGCCCGAACGCGACCGCACCGGCATGTAGGCATGGGGGAAAGGTCGGGGACCCCGCCCCTATCCCTCCTCCGTGCGGTGTGGTTCTTACCCCACCGAAGGGCGGTGCGTTCCGCACGCTGATCTCCGCTGTGAAAATGCGTGTCGCCCCTGACGACACTTGTCCTGTCGGTCGTATGCGCACGTGCGCACGCGCGCACGTGCGCCTCACCCTACTGTACGCCCTCCCTTTTTTTGATTATTTCCGGAGGCGGCGGCGGCTTGGCATACAGTGTCATTCGGACCGCATTTTTCACCTATTTTTGCAAAAATAAACGGACCATGGTCCGTTCCCCAAATTATTTTGGGTACGTGGTAATGGGTGGACCTGGGGTTCGGGCGGCGCGCGCGGCTTTTTAGTTTTTGGAGGCCCCCCCTTTTCCCATCGGTACCTCTTCGGTCGTGCGCGGTCGCGGGATCGTGAGTCTCCCTACGAGTGGAGCTCGTCGCCACCGTTCGCGTCATTTCTTGGCTAGGAGGGTTACGTCGCCCTCCTACTTCTCGTTGGCAACTACGCGACACGCTTCGTTACCAGCGGTTCGAGCCGCTTGGTATTTGTGTGTCGCGCAGTGAGCTTGGACTGTCCATACGTATTGGCGTCGCTCTTGTTTTCCGATTCGAGCACTCGATCGGCGAGTGTTATCGTGACGCTCTCGCGTATCTTGGGAGATCTTATGCTCCCCTCCTGTACTTGATGTTCCAGGGCTTGCCATTTTCGTTGTACAGTCCGTACTGTCTTCGCTTTTCGCGCTTTGTTGACGACGTCGGTCGTGTTCGATGAGCTTGACGGTCAATACGTTTTGGCTTCTCGCGCTTTCGTTGGCCGCCCCGGTTGGGTACGTTTGTCCGTTCGTACGCGTCATCTGTTCCTAACCGCGACGTGTTAATTACGCGGTGACGAAGCGGTTGGGGGCCCCCTCCTCAAGAGTGAACGACCGCGTTCACTTCGGAGGTGAGTTCCCTGCCTGTACGCGTTCTCAGTCGTTTCGCGTATCGTGACACTAGCTCCTCGGGAACATATGTTCGTGCAGTCCAAGTGGGCTCGTCGTAGTCAGCCCACTTGATGAGGAACTCCGTAGTTCCGTCCTCTACCACGCGATGCTTGAGCAGACGCTCGACCGCGTACTGCGTGCCCTCGGTGACCTTGTCGGCAAGGTCACCTGGGGTTGTTGCACTTGCTCGTGGCGCGTCCGTCGGAGGGGACGCGTACACGCAGCGGTCCGCCGAGACGCGCTCCGTCACCCCATCACGGTCGATCGTGATTGTTCGTTTGTCGTTGGCCAGTACGCGGTATGGTCCAACGGCAGGTGACGCGAGCTTGTTCGACGTCTTCGCCCCATCGGTGGGGTTGAGGTACACGTAGTCTTCCGGCTTGAGTCGCGTGTTAATTCTTCGTACGCGTTTATCGAAGTCGCGTTTGTAGCGGGCTTGCGTACGATGCAAGCTTTCGTAAGCTTTTTGGATCGTCTCGTCCAAAGTCTTGAGAAACTCTGCGCGTTGACTTCTCCTGTCCGGAGGGGGCGCGTCCCCGTCGGCTCTTCGAAGGGAGAACTCCGGCGGGGGTCTGCTGAGCACGAGCTCAAAGGGTGTCGTACGCGTGGTTCGGTGTACGTGGGAATTGTACGCATACGTAAGCGGTCCCACGTACACGTCCCAATCATCCTGATGCTCGTTGACGTAGTTCCGAAGCATCGACGCAATAGTCCGGTTGTAACGTTCAACCTGTCCATTCGTCTGGGGATGATACGCGGACGTATATAAGTTAGTTATCCCCAGTACGCGACACACGCTGTGGAAGAACTTCGCGTTAAATTGAGGACCGTTGTCCGACAACAGCGAACGCGGAACGCCGTATTTGAAGACCCACGCGTCACAGAATGCTGTCGCGACAGTGTACGCGGTCACTGTTCGAAGCGAGAGAACTTGTGTTAACTTAGTGAAACGGTCTGTGATAACTAGGAGGAAACGTTTCCCTGCCTTCGTCTTCGGGAGCGGACCCAAGATGTCGATCGCGAGGCTCTCGAGTGGCCGCTTGGCGGGGAACAACTTCAAACGGTTGAGGTGTTTCCGCAGCTTGACCCGGTTCATCGCGCAAGTCCGACACCCTCGCACCGTGGCAGCGACATCTGCAGCGAGATGGGGCCAGTAGTACTCGCGTCGAAGGGCGAAGTACATACGATTCTGGCCCGGGTGTCCCGCGATGGCCGGGTTGTGGCACAGGCGGAGGAGCCTAGCGCGGAGCGTCCGAGGTACCACCACCTGGACGATATCAGGATCAAAGGGGTGTCTCCGTTTGAGCACCCCTTGGCGGTCCTCGAAGAACGCGGAGTCCCGGGACTCTGACTGTCGTGCCAAAACGGTTTGGCAGAAGTCATCCACGCGTTGCTCCTCGGCTATCTCCTCTATCGTAAGAGGGGCCGGAAGGTCGTCCTGCGGTGGGGCGACCGGAGAGTCGAGCGCGCCAGCCTCGGGGTCTTCGGCGCGCTGGATGTCGGCGGCGTCGAACTCGTCGTTCTCCTCCCAAAACGAATTGGATCCTTGGAGAGCGGGGGCTTCGTCGTCACCTCGCGGTTCGTCGCGCGTCTGTACGCGCGACCTTGTTCGGGCTTCGGCTTGGTTCCGTGTCGTTACGAAGACATGGACGGCCTGATGATCACAGCTCGCGGTACAAGCGTGGTCCGCGAGCTCGTTCGATACGTCTCGAACTGTCGTGCCCCCGTCGAAAGTGGGGATGTCGTCATCCACCTCGACGGTGGAGCGAGGGTCATCGGTGACCTTCGGCGACACGAGTCGTGACAGGGCATCGGGCACCTGATGCACGCGTCCGGGACGGTACTGAATGGTGAAATCGTATTCAGCCAGACGTAGCCGCCACCGGGTGAGTCTTCCGGAACTCTCGGTGAGGGACATGAGCCATCGGAGGGCGTCATGGTCCGTCCGTACGGTGAACTTCGTGCCTTCTACGTACGGCCGTAGTGTGCGGACAGCCCACACTACGGCGAAGCACTCGCGTTCCGTGGCGCTGTAGTTGCGCTCGCTGTCGTTCAGCGAGTAGGACCAATAGCCTACGGGGCGCCAATCGTTTGGCTGGTCGTGCTCCTGGAGCAGCGTGCAGCCAAGCTGGTAGGCACTCGCGTCCGTGTCGATCATGTACGGACGGCCGTACCGCGGTAGCGCGAGGATCGGCGGAGCGATCATACACCTCTTGAGGTTCTCGAACGCGTTCAGTTGGGCCTCCGTGGGGTTGTAGAAGTCAGGATCCGCATCCTTGCGCTTCATGTCGGTCAGAGGACGCGCTATCTTCGCGAACCCCTTAACGAATCGGCGGTATACGTTGCACGCCCCGAGGAACGAGCGCACTTGCGTAAGTGTCGTCGGGAACGTGAACGTCTTGAAGGCATCGGCCGCCGTGTCCGCCACGCCTAACTTACCTGGGGAAATGACGTGCCCCAGGTAGTGTACCTTCGGTTGAAAGAAGCTACACTTCTTGAGCTTGAGGGAGATTCCGGCACTCCCAAGCAAGCTCAAGACAGTGTTGAGATGCTTCGCATGTTCCGCGTGCGTACGCGAGAACACTATAACGTCATCGAGATAGACGAGGCATATTTGCCAGCGAACGCGTGAGAGAATAATATCCAGGGCGCGTTGGAAGGTGGCCGGTGCCCCTTTTAGTCCGAACGGCATTCGCAGGTGGCGGAACGTGCCCATGTGCGTCGTAAAGGTTGTCTTATCCCGGTCCTCCGGAGCGACCGGGATCTGCCAATAACCGGAATTGCAGTCCAACATCTTGTTGACCTCCTTCGCGACCATTTCGCGCATCGCGGGCCCCTTACGGTAGGGCATCGAGCGTATCGGCTTCGTACCCGGTTCAAGGGCAATGCAGTGCTCCGTTGCTCGGATAGTTCCGAGCGCACCGCTCCACAGACTCGAGTGCCTACGGAGCATCTCGAGTACGTGGCCACGGAGCTTGTCATCCTCGATGTATGATAAGTCAACCTCTTTTTCCCAATCCATCGGTGGATTTTCGGGATCCTTATTCTGTGGGGGTACAGTACCCCCCGCCGTCGGGTGGTATAAAGGTGACCGTTCGTCCGTGTCAACCCCTCCGTCACCCGCGGTGGTCTGGTCGTCGGAGTTGGATCGGCCAACTCCCACCCTTCCGACTTGATCGGTCAAGTCGGTCAGGTGTAGCGCGTGCGCGATCCCCTCGGCGACCCTCTGTTCGGGCGTGAGGATCGCGAGGGGGTTGCGCTTCGCGTATCCCACGACGGTGTGCTTCGGAAGCCGCCTCTCCCGTCGCGAGAAGTTCGCGACGATGACATCGAAGGTCTGATTCGGCAGAACCTCTGCGACGCCATTCGTCAACCTCACTCCATGTCGGTGTTGGAGTGAGGGCTTGGGCTCCAAGAACACGAGGCCCCTCCCCGCGGTTGTTACACGCACTCGGGCTTGTGACATCGCGGGGATGGTAACCCAGCGGGCGATTCGGATCGCCTGCGGGGCCTCCTCGCGTACATCCGGCCGGCTCGTCTGGCGTCCGCGTCGCCTAGTAGGGGGAGCCGGCTCCCCCTTCCCGTCGACGATGGCTACGGAGCCACCGTGGCGAAGTTCGAGCTTCTGGTCATCGATATCTATGCTGCGTACGTGGGCATCGATGAATGCGGTCCCAAGTAGGACGGGAACAGCGAGCTGTTCGGCCACTACGAAAGGTATGCGGAACGTCGTGTTCCGCAACCTGACAACGAGATGGACGACGGCCGTAAGTCGGAGCGGGTTACTGTTCGCGCCAGCCAGTCGGGGTAATGGCGCGTCCCGTATCACGTAGAGGGTCCAGTCGGGAGGAAGGTCGGCCTTCCTCACCAAGTTGTACCCCGAACACGTATCGACGGCGATCGTGTGGGGCTTGAACGCGTTGCCTCCGGTGGCCACGGAGCCCAAGACGTTGTATATTTTTGACGTCATGAGGCACACGAGGCCATCGACTATCTTAGGCGCGACCTTATCGGTGAGGTCGTTCCGTCGGGGCTTTCGCTTTCGGTGTTGACCCCTCTTGCGCTTCCTTCTACGCGTTTCTTGGGGCGTCCGCGGCTCGGTGACGCCCCCTCGAGTGCTCGGGTCCATACGCGGAGGACCGTTCGTCGGTGGGCCTTGGCTCACGGAAGCTAGGAGATCGACGGGCTCCTTTCGGTCTTCATTACTTCCCTCGTGTTCGCTCAGCATCACCGGGGTTGACGGTGTCCCGGCGGTGCTCTCCTCCAGCGTCGGGCTTACAGAGGCCTCGACGCTCCCGTTCTCCTGCATTGGCGCCGCAGGAGCTCCCGTGCTCGCTCCAGCACACGGGGGATGTATTATCGGACAATACCCCCCGTGTCCTTGGCCAGCACGCGGGGTCCGGTCTAGTTCGTAGGGATAAGACGGCTCACGCGACCGCGTGTACGTAACCGTCTTTACCCTTTTTTCGAACTACCGGTGCTATCTGAGCTACCTTCCTGGCCATCGGTGGCCAGGTCTTCTTCGGGTCCTTGGCCGTGTGGGTCGGGACGATTCCCCCACCGCGGCCGCGCGACGTCAGCGAAGTATTCGGGTACTTCCTGACCTTGGCCTGTGACGTCCGGTCGTCGCAGGATATGGGGGACGAGGCGAGTCGGGTCTCCTTCGCGCCCCTGCGTGGGTAGAGGATACGGGTCCTCTACCCAATCCTGCAGGTACATGATCGCGTTTTGTACCTGTTGGGGTAACCGAGAACGGTCTCGGTCCCCTCTCCCCCCTTGACGGGGATACCTTGTGTCCGGCGGGCGGTAATCCGGTCGATCACGACGATCGAGTTCGTTACGACGATACCCGCCTCCGCGTGGGGCGAAGCGTGTGCCCCCACCCGAACGATTCGGGAAACCTTGACGCGGGGGGCGGCCCTCGCCGACCGACTGCCGGAGGAGATTACGCGCGCCGGGGCGCGTCTCCATCTGGTAGCGGTAGTTCCTGTACGCCGTGAACATTCGTTGTTCCGGCGACAGGAACGGGCACGCGTACATGGCGTGTCCGTACGTACGGCATAGCCAGCACACGTACGCGCTGCCATCCGTTGAGGCGAAGGTCGCTGCGTGCCGCGCCTCCTCATCGGTGAGGAGGGGTACGCGAGGGGCTTCAGGTCCTGCATCTCGACTCGAGATGTCGAGCTCTGCGACCCGGGGATCCGTACCCCTTGCCACTCTTGGAGTGGCCGCGAAGGCGGTCGCGTAACTGGATGTCGTTCCGGTCGACATCGGTGAGGGGGGTCGTCCCCCCACGGGTCCTCCTCCTTGCGTAATGAGGACAGGGTCGGCCTGCCACTCATCCTCCCCGATGTGGAGGGTCGTAGCGGGCGAACTTGTAGCGGCGTACTTCGTAGTCCTGCCAGCCCTCCCTGCCGGTTTCGTATCCGGCAGGGGTAAACCGCGCCGAGCGCGGTACGTCGTGCCTTCCGCCGTGGCGATACGGCGGATGGTTGGAAGATCGGTCTTCTGGCGGCTCGGCAGCCGCTGTACGGTTTCGGAAACTGCGGCGCGGGTCGCCGGTGCCAGTCCCCGCACGAAGTAGTGCGCGAGGGACTGTTCGGAGAACACCGCCGTGCACCGGAACGCGGCAGTTTCGAGCCGGTCCGCGAACGTGCTCTCCGTTTCATGAGATTGCTGTCGCGCCGTCGCGACAGCGTCGTACGCTTCACCTAACACGTCGTCGGTTAGGTAGCGTTTCAGGAACTGGTTCACGAGCCCCGGCCAGCTCACGTCGTCGTGTAGCTGGCCGGCGCGGAGGCCACGCATTGTATAACTCGTATACAGGCGCTCCGCGTCGCGCTCTAGGAAGTGCGCGAGGACTCGTACCGCAACACCTTCGGTAAGGTGTTGCGAGTTGAAGGTTATTCGGACATCCTTCAAGAACGGTAGGAGCTGGATCGGTTCCGAACCGTCAAAGCTCCTCATCGTAGGTCGGATCCCACGGCAGCGTTGAACGTACTTCGCGATCCGTCCCGCGTCACCCGAGGTAACGAGCCTCGAGGTGTTATCCAGCCGGTACATACGATAGTCAGCGACGGCGCTGAACTCTTGGATCATCGTATGTACCGGCTCAAGTCCGGGTTCGGCGGGACCCAGCGTGCCGAAGGGGGTTACGGGTAGCGTACGGACGTCTACCGGACCTGGATGCTCGGTGCAGTTCGCCGGCGGGTAGCCGCCCCAGCGGGGATCGACAGAGTACGTCGGTACTCCGGATCCGCGGGCGGCTCCTCCACGGTCAGGGTCGTCGCGATACGATACGCGTTCCATCTGCCGCCTACTTCCGGGGATAGGCGGCAATGCTTGGGTCTCAGACGCGTAATTCGCGCCTGTCGGAAGGCGGTTGCCTTCCGCGGTTCGGCTGGTGTCGGCACCAGCCGGTCCCCAACGGTCCGGAGCGACGGCGCTCGGAGGTACGGTACCACCGGGCCCTCTCGTGGGGGCACCGGGCAGCCTTGCAGCCATGGTCCGTTCCATGTCACGAGCACGCCAACGCGTGGCGTTGAGCTCGGCGGAGAGGTGCGCGAACGCACCCAACTGTTCCGCGGACGGGGAGGATCGGTCCTCAGGTCGTCTTGTAAGGGTCGGCCCCTCGGGACGACCTTGCCCGGATGGTCCGGGCGATACGAGACGCGAGTCTTCGACGAGCACTATCCGCGAGTGTAACTCGTCGATAAGTGCTCGGAGATTCTCTAAGGACTGCGTCACTCTATCGAACCTCCCTTCACGCAGGGAGCGGAGCTCGGCCATACATCGAGTGTATACATGGTCCGATACATCGATCCGAAGGGAAGTACGGACTTCCTCGATGTATTCGGCTATGCGTTCGAACATCGCCGCCGCTCTTTCCTCGGAGGATCCGAGCGACGGTTCGCCGTCACGAGGGCCTGCGTCGCCGTCGCCCGACGGGGCGGATGGGGATCGCACAGCGTCCGGACTCGGATCCGCCGCTTCGGAGCGGATCGAGGGCTCGTACTCCTGGCTCATCTCAACGCGTTCGGACGCGGAGGGCCTAAGAGGTCTTCTCGGAGAACGTACTCCGGGGTCTTCTAGGTCGGGAGACCACTGTAGTATAACACCCCCCAACGGAGAGGGGTGTATACTCTGCTCGACGTAGACCCGTACGAGGGGCGAGAAGACGGGGAGAACACACAGCTAACGAGACAGGGAAGCGGGCCCTGGTAGCGTGGTAGAGCGGGACGGTCGGGGACGAGCGTACGCGCGGGCCGATCTACGCCTCGACGCCCCGGAGCAGCGCTGGGTAACGTACCAGCGCTGACGGGCGGAGGCGGATCTAGGCTCGTTCGCGTACGCAGCTGTCCCCTACCCGCTTTGTCCCGGTTAACGCGCGCGAAGGCGGATCGCGCTCGTTAGTTAAGCTGGAACACGGACCTAGGCGGTAGGTCGTGGACAAGTCCGTGCTTGTCCACCTACCCCGCCGCCGGTCGCGCTCGTATTTAATGTATACAATGCGTCTATCATAATACTACAGTACCGGTATGCTGTAGTAACTTACTGTAGCGCGGGTCGTCCCGCGCTGTAATGCTGTCAGCCGTCGGGGCTGACAGCACACGTGTGGGACGCGTACTGTGCGCGCGGTGGTACGCGCCTCCTACACGTGTACGCGTGTGGTCCCGCGTCCTCCGTACACGTGGGGGTACACGTGTGCGCGCGTGTGGTTCGTATTGATCTGATCTAAATCTAATCGCGAACCGCCGTTATGCCACAGATGGCCGCCTGGAGAAGCACTTTGGTGACCAGGCGGCGCAGGCTTTGTCCGATAGCAATAGGCCTGATTTTCCCTGGGCGTGGGTTTAATGGCAGGAGCGTAGCGGCACTGGCGAGTGGGGTAGTGCGGAGGGGAAGGGATCCGCGTGCCTGTCTATTGACGAGACTGGTGAGTGCGGACAGGCCGGTCACACCTGCTTCTGGACTAATTTTCGTGTTCGCGAGGAGGTGCAATAGTTTCGGAGACATACGATTGGGGCCCGCTGTCGAGTTGGGATTCAGGCGGCGGACAGCCTGTAGGACGTGCTGCTCAGTGATTTCTGGGGGCCGCGGGTGTGCGGAGGGTGGCAAGGGCACCACTGGCACAATTGGGGTTGGGTGGAGTGCACGGAGTTTGTGAATTGTGGTGTCGTCGTTAAGGTCTGCGAGGGGCGGGTTAATGAGCGTACGCATGGCACGCCCATACCGGGCTTGTGACGCGATCCTCATGGCACGTGCTGGACGGGCAGAAGGCGAGCCTGTAGATGCGCGATGACGTGCGTGTGTCTGTATCCATTCCAGCCGTGCTTGGTGGGCATCTACAGCTTCTTTCCACAGAGCTCCCCATTCGGACCCTCGGCACGCTCGCCGAATTCTGAGGCGGAGGGCGGGCATTTGACCGCGGGAAGATCTCCAGCCGGGCTCGCCACGGAAGGATTTCCGAAGAACTGCAGTGGGGAGCATGTGCAAGCGCATGAAGGCTTCATGAGTGGTTTCGGGAGTACGAGCAGCAGTGGCAGCTCGGACGAGGCGTATGAATAGGAGAACAGTGCTGTGGAGGCATGGGCCGGGGATAGAGGAGAAGACGTCAGATGGCCGAAGCGGGGAGCAAAGGAGCTCTTGCACAGTCGGGAGGGGGGAGGTCCGGGGTGGAGGGAGGCTGGGAGAGGGGTCGGAATGGAGTGTGGACGAGGTAGCAGTAGCGGGGATGGTAGGAGGGAGGGGAGTGATGGGAGGGTCTGGGCCGGCGGTGTGATTGGTGTCTGCCGGGATCATGCGTCAGTAGTGGAGGGCGCAGGCGAGGCCTGGGAGGCAGAGGAGCGCTTAGTGGGTGTAGTCTTGGCGCTTGTGGAGAGCGCTCGTTTTATGCGCGGCTGTATGTTGAACGACGGGAGGGGGGGCCACCGCAGAGGATGAGGGGTGAAACGTGCGGGTGGCGAGGTGGGTTGCGCTGTTTCAGCCATGAGAGAGCGACTGTTGGGCTG
>NW_005179098.1:169942-173938 GCF_000350225.1 Chondrus crispus | reverse complement strand
TCCCTCCTTCTCCCCTTTCACTAGCCTCTTCCGGCACTCTCCGCGATGTGACATGTCCTGTCTCCTGACTCAGGACATGTCGCAGCGTGGAGAGTGCCGGAAGAGGGGAGTGAAAGGGGAGAAGGGCGGGGCAGTAAGATTGGTGGGAGGGTGGTGGCGGGCGTGTCGAGGAGAAGGCCGTTGAAGGTGTAGTCGGGATATAATTAATTCCTATAGGGGCAAATTCCCGGATCAATGCCATTCGGCTGCGGGAATCCGAGACAGTTGTCAGGTATGTCTAGCATTCCAGGGTCGTCGTCACAGTCTCTGCGAAATACTAGACAGTTGCCAGACCTAAGTAGACTTATACGAAAGTAGCATGAGAAGGATATAATGTTCCATGATGGCTGTGATTTGAAGTAAGGATAGCGAGGATGAAGTGAGAATGGGTATGCAATGCGAAGATGCTCCAGAGAGGCGGTAAGAAAACAAGAAGGATGGCAGAAGACCAAGCATCTCAAATAAGCTGATAAAATAGGACTGCATGACTGTTATTTTGCGTATTCGCAGTGTTCTGATGGTTAAGTTGGATAACGAGTGTGCTTAGTATCTGTTGGAAATAATGAATGAGATGTGACAGGGCAGTTGGATTGTGCATCAAGCTGCGACGGGCTAGTGTGAATATGGGATCTATTACAGTTATGCGGGATAGACGGTGCAAGAATGTGAGTGATTTGGAAAATTTCCGCGCCTGGCACACCGCAATGGATTCATTTGAATGCTTGCCACCTACTTTGGAATACGTCTCCCAGAGTGACAAGCATTCGGGGGTGTCGAGGAGAAGGGCGTTGTCGAATCGACAGCACCTTGAACGGCCGTCCGTATCTATTCTTTAGATATATTAGATCGACAGTGTCGATATAATATATCTAAAGAACGGCACGCCAGGCGGAGACATTATTGGCGAGGCCCATGGGGCACGTCGAAGGGCCGCGGGGCAGAGGGGACAGTGCCTCCGGGCCCGCGGCCAAGACTTGGTGACGTGTTGTGCCCGCCCTCATTGGCGGAGGCTTGGCTGACTCCGCTGTCAGCAATCCTCCCTTTTGTCCCACCACAACATAAGTTTACAGTGAAAGTGACAAGGTCGGAGGGTTCATTTTCGAAGATAACGCCACCATTAAAAGGTTGTCCGTAAAGTCACGAAAACGCGTGTTTTGGCAACGTGTTTGCTCATATGTTTTTAAAAAGGGAGATTAAAATACGCAACATTTTCAGACAAGGCGTTTGGCAAAAACTCACATCATACCGAAAACTGGCGAAAACTGGGGGGGCATCACAGTTTTCCACGAGTTTCACATCCGCCTGATCACAGAAAAAACAAAAGTCGGTCTTCCGTTCTTTTCATCACCACAAACGAGTTTCAGACTGCCACGCGTCGTATCGGTATGTGTTGTACAACACAGACGCCCCTAGCGCCTGTGTTGTACACATTTGTACCCTTCGAGTGGTACACATAAAAACGATTTATTAGCCTTGATCCCTCAAATAAAGAAGAAGAAGAAAAACGATTCGCGACGATGCAGATCCGTCGGGTGGTGCCACCGTTGTGCCACCGTTGTGCCAGCACAACGATGTACCAGACTTGCATTTGCTGCGGGCAGGCACGCTGCTGGAGGTCAGTCTGCAAAACCCGTGCCGCAATTTCTCAATCTCGCCTTTACTCTTCCAAAGTGTGCCCAAATGAAAAAAAAAAGGAAAAAAAACAACAACGCCTTCTTTACGGACAACCTTATTAAATCCAAACTTTCCTCATATCACGTAAATCGCTTGTCGTCTATATGTAGACACTACTACAGTATGTACAATGTACATAAAGGCTTCTCTGAATTCCAACTTGATCTTCTTCCGTACCCGGCCCCTAATTCCAACTCCCCCACATCTCCGCCACCATCCGCTCCCCGTCCGACTCGGGTGTGGCAACCTTCCGAGTCGGACGGGTCGTACCAGTGCCGCGCTCCCTCCCCTGCATCGTCCCCTCGATCCCGGCCGTCCCCCGCGCCCACCTCACCTCACCATGTCGCCGCCGCTGCGCCGCGCCTCATCCGCCCCGACCTTCCCGCCGTCCGCATCCCTCGCCCCGTTGCTCCCGCTGCGGCCGCCCCGCACGCCGCACGACCCCGCGAAAGCCGCCGCCTTCGCCTCGCGCCTCGTCTCGTGCGTCAACGACGCCGCCGTGTGCCTGCTCATCTCGCTGGGCCACCAGCTGGGCCTCTTCGCCGTCCTCGCCCGCCTCCCGCGCCCGCTCCCCGCCCCCGACATCGCACGCCTCCACGCCCTGCACCCGCGCTACGTCGCCGAGTGGCTGGCCGCCATGGCCTGCGTCGGCCTCGTCGAGGAGACCCCGTGCGCCCCGCACCCGCTCTTCTGGCTCCCGCCCGCGCACGCCGCCCTGCTCACCGCCCGTCCGCGCGTCTTCAACATGGCCATGCTGGCCCAGTACGTCCCCGCGCTCGCCCGTCTGGAGAACCGCGTGGCCGCCTGCTTCCGCACGGGCGCCGGCATCCGCCCGCCGGAATTCGCCCCCTTCGACGCCGTCGCCACGCTCGACCTCCTGCACACGGTCGCTGACGACCTTGACGCCACGCTCCAAGCATACGTCCCCACGCTTGCGAAAGGCGCCTCCGTCTTGTGCGCGGGGCGCACGGCAGACCACCTGTTTGCCCGCCTCGCCCAAGCCTTCCCGCGCAGCTGGTTTACTGTCTACGTCGCTACGCAGCACCACTTCGACACGGCGACGGCCCGCCTGGCACCCGTGCCCAACCTGCGTTTTATACTCACACAGGGACTGCATGCCGTGCGCGAGCAGCGCTCGTACGACGCAGCGCTCATCCTGGACGGCAGCGCTGTGCGCGAAGCGCGGTCGCCTGCGGAGGCGCTGCGCGCCGTTTACGCCGCGCTGCGCCCCGAGACGCCGCTGGTTTATGTTGAGACCGTCGCGGAGGGGTGCCCGAAAGATGACGTGGGCCACCCGGCGGGGGAGCTGATTTACACCATCTCGGCTATGAGGGCGCTGCCGGGTGTTGTCGAGAGGGGAGGGGAGACGGTGGGTGGGGTGTGGGGGAGTAGGAAGGCGGAGAAGGTGATGAAGGAGGTCGGGTTTGAGGCCGTTGACGCAGAAGTTGATGACGGAATTAATTGCATGTTGGTTGGGTGGACGGCGAAGGAGGGGGAGAGCGACTGCGGGTGAGTCTTGCAGTACTTGTTTGCCTCTTCCAATGTACCGCGGTGTAGTGTGATAGATGGTTTTTGGGGGCCGTGGGGAAGGGTTGCGTAGGATAGATAGGTGAGACGCGCAAAGACTTGTAAACAGATAGTTTGGGGCTGCCGTTGGAAGCGGGCGTCGCGCGCCGTCATGGGTCGGGCCAGGTGCTGGGTTAGGCTGCGGGCAAAATGCTGTCGTGATGAGTGGTTCGAGCTGTGGGCACCAAACCGTGTGTGTGTCTGGCGGAGATTGGCGGGCTGCGGTAGCATGCAAAGGCACCCGGCGGAGGTCGGAGGAGGGCGGAGGAGGGCGGAAGCGGCGAGGAGGGGGGGGTGGGGGGGTGTGGGTGGTGGCAAGGTGGGTGCAAGCCGGGAGGGAGGACTCTGTTTTCAGGCGATGCCGGAAATGGGGCGCAGCGGGCGAAAGATGCAGGCGAGATACACGGCTTTGGGGCAAAAACCGGGGCTGGGCGTCATCTCCCTCCACCGGGTAAAACGGGGACAAAAAAAGACATGGCATTCTTCCACGCACCTCCCGCCCCGCCCCACCCGCCCCCATGCGCCCCTGGAGTGCTCCCCCGTCGCCCTTCTCGCCGTCCTCCCCTTCCGCGCTGCCGATGTCATCGACGTCGGCGACGACGCCGCCCGCGTCGCCGCGGCCGCGCCGCACGCGCCCGCTCACCGAGCAGATCCAGGTCATCCGCGAGCTGTGGCTGCTGCGCGAGCAGGCGCGCGTGCAGGCCGCCGAGCGCCGCT
>NW_005179098.1:166491-169842 GCF_000350225.1 Chondrus crispus | reverse complement strand
ACCCGGACCGAGCACGAGCGCAAGCGGCCAGGGCGCGCCAGGCAGGAGGACGCGCCGCGACCCCCCGTCCACGTCCGCACCATGGACGACAGCCCCACGCGACCGCCGCCGCCGCCGCCGCCGCCGCCCCCCGGCGTCGCGGCCATGTTGTCTGTCCCCGCCGCCTTCGTCGAGGACGGCCCCGTTTTTGAGAGCCACCCCCCGCCGAGGAGGGAGTCGGCCCCCGTCAGGGAGATGCTCGGCGCCACAGAGAGGGAGGTGGAGCAACTGCGCAGCCGCCAACAAGTCACGGTACGTTGTGTTTCTTTTTCACGCTGGTGCGCGATAGCGGAGGCAGGGCGAGCGCAAAACGGAAGCTAACAGAGGGATTTTTGATATGCACGGCAGAACCTGTCGCCCGAGTTTCGGGCGCTGCTGGAAGGAAACGGGCCGTCACCGGATTACCGGACGCTGGTGCGGTCGCGGTCGTTCGGGCAGCTATCGGACCAGCGGGCGGTGTCATCTGCGCTGGAGTCTGAGTTCCGGCACCACCTGGAGCACCTGCTGGGGCGTCGCGAGCACCGGGGGCTGTTGTCGGCGTCGGCGTCGTCGGCGTCGGCGTACACGGGGCCGGGGGTGGGGGTGGGGGTGGGGGTGGGGGAGTTTGGCGGGGCGGCGTACGCGGCGGGCGGGGGCGGGGGCGGGGGCGGGGTGGCTGTAGAGGCGGCGGTGGTGCGCGAGCTACGCGACGAGGTCAAGGTGGTGAAGAACTTGATGGCGGCGTCGTTCGACCTGCAGCTGGACATCCAACGGTCGATCCGGCAGGAGGTGGCTGCGGCGATGAGCTCAGCAGGGAAGGGGATGGGCGGCGGGGTGGTGCAGGAGACGTCGTCGGCGTGCACGGATATGGAGACGGAGGGGGCGACGAGGGTGCTGCGCAAGGAGAGGACGGCGAGGCCCGTGGTGGCAGGGGTTTGCACGGTGTGCCTGGAGGCTAGGATTGACTCGCTGCTGTATGGATGTGGGCATATGTGTACGTGTAGCATGTGCGGGCGGCAGCTAATCGCGTCTGGGCAGGCGTGCCCGATCTGCCGGGCACCCGTGAGAGATGTGGTAAGGGCTTTTATGGTGACGGAGTGAGGGTTTTTGTTTTGTTTTTTGTATAGTAGCGTGTGTGTGTATGTACAAGTAGATAGTTGTGTGTTGTGTAGTTGTCGTGTAGTGCGGCGGCGTAAAATAGGTTTTTGTGGACCGGGTTCTCCTGTGGACCAGGCGCTCTTGCGCAGCCTCTATCTCGAGTTTGCGGGTCGTCGCGCTGGTGGGCTGGGCTGCGGTGGTCATTGGCACTGGTGGTCATTGGCACTGGTGGTCATTGGCACTGAATTGTGCATGTCTGCGATTACCGAACTGGAATACAATTACTGCGGTGGTCATTGGCACTGTATTTGTGCACTGAATTGTGCATGTCTGCGATTACCGAACTGCAATACACAATTACACCAAGTATGGGGTGACTTGGGGATTCACAGCGGGCGCGGCGGCGGGCGGCGGCGGCGGGCGCGGCGGCGGGAGAAAGCGCGGCGGGAGAAAGCGCGTCCTGCGTGCAAGCGAAAAAAACAAAAACAGAAAGTCCTCGCTGGCTGCGGAGTCGCGCGAGGGCGTGGGGCGCTCTCACAGCGCACAGCGTCGAAACTCCAACGCGCGGTGAGTAGACATGTACTGTAGATCAGGCCGGCGGGGCGTCATACAGGCGGGGCGAGGCGTCATTGAGGCGGGCGAGGCGTCATACTGTACAGACGGTCCGCGGGGCGTGCGTCCATTCGCTGGGGCCTGCAGCTGCGGCGTGTCCACGCGCGGGGGGGCCTTGTTCACGGGTTTTGTTCAGCGGTTGCACAGGGGGTGGTTCGCGTGTGCGCGGATTTGTGTGCAAAGCAAGCGGGCGGGCGGCGCGGGGGAGCGTTCTGACCCGTTCTGACGGGGTGCGTATGATGGGGGGGCGTTCCACGTCACGCGGCTTTCCGTGGTATACTGTACAGGCGGTATGAGTTATCTTACTGTAGGGTTGGGCAGAGAGAATTAGGTTTGGAGCGGTGAATTGCGGGCGGCGTGTCTGCGGGGCCACACGCTGCGGGCGCGGGGGACAAAGCGGCGTGAATGTCCTGTCCTGCTTGCAACGTACGAGGAGGTAATTTAGATGTTTCCAAACGCGCGAGGGCGGTGGTGGCGCCGGCAGCGTGGCGCCCCGGCGTGCATTGCTGCGAACCGCGCGCTGAGCGTGCGACATAGGATACGCCGCCTATCAGCGACGCGGGAAGGGGGACCGGCGGGGGCGAGTACGGGAAATTCCCCCCACAACTGTGGGTCTCCAATTTCCCCCTACTTGTATTGGGGCGGAAAGCGGAAAGGCCCTCTTGCGCCGCCGTGCGCCGCCGTGCGCCACACTTACATGTATGCGACGGCTTTCCATGCGTCACACTCTGCCTCTCAACGCCCGTTCTTTATCTTACTGCCTCATCTCTCAGCCGCTGCCATACAAAATTATCCCGGTGCAGACCAACCGCAGCCACGCAAATAACGTGCCCACGTCACGCCCCCCAACCCCAACCCCCCCTCCGCCGGCCTCGCGCGAGGCACAGACGCAGAAAACCGCCTTCTCACGGACGCTGTGCCGCCCCCAGGGCCAACGTGGGCATTGCGCATCGCTCCCAGCCATGCTGCCACTGCATCTCCTCGCGGGCGAACCGTTGCTTCACTTGCTCTCGCATGCGCGCCGCGGCTCCTCCCCACACGCACTTGCGCAGCAACTCTTCGAGCTCGCGTGCGTCGTCAAACAGCAACCCGGTAATGCCGTCCAGCACCAGCTCGCCGATGCAGGCGAAGCGCCGCGCCAGCACGGGCGTGCCGACCGCCAGCATGTCCACCACCTTCATGGGGAGATCGAGCCCGGACGAGCTCTGGTGCATCGACACCCCAACGCTAGCACAGCCGAGCAGCCGCGGATAGTCGTCGTAGGGGAGCCACGCCAGCCACACCCCGATATGTCGGAGGTCTGCCTCCCGCAGCTGCTCCTCGAAGCCCGACCGCAGCGGCCCCTTGCCCGTGATCACCACCAGCAGCTCCTCGCCGCGTGCGTCCATAGCGCGCAAGGCGGCGAGGAGCGGCGAAAAGTCCTCGTCGGCCGTCCAGCTAGTAGACGACACCACGAGCGGCACGGCGCCCGCATCCACGCTTGCCCCATACACAGCGGCGACGGCGCGCGTCCCGTCGAGCAGCCTCGCGCGCGGCGGCGCGGAGCGCATCGCCGCGGCGAAGCGCGCCGTCGGCCGGTCGTACACCACCACGGCCGACACGGCCGCGTGCTCCTCCAAGTAG
>NW_005179098.1:137475-166391 GCF_000350225.1 Chondrus crispus | reverse complement strand
CCATGGACGCCGACATCGCCTGGGACGACGCCATCCCCGACCTCCCGGTCGAGGCCGCCACGTCGCTCCCGCCGCTGAACGCGCTGTCCTCGTCGCCGTCCGACGATCTGCCCAACCTCGACCTGCTGGACCTCTTCTCGATGGACACGCCGCACCTGCCGCCGCTGACGGACAAGCACCCGTCGCGCCTGGACTCGCCGTACGAGAAGCTGTCGGACTGCACCGATCTGCTCTCGCTCTCGTCGCCGCCCACCACCACCCCGTCGTCGCCGCCGTCCTCGACCGACCACTCGGAGTCGCGCCCGCTCGCCCCGCCGCCGCGCACGGCCGCCTCCCCGCCGCACGACCTCGCCCCCCACCCCGACCTCGTCGCAGAGCTCTCCACCCGCCTCGCCTCCGCCGGCGCAGAGGCCACCTCCCTGCGCAAGCGCGTCGCCGCCCTCAATGTCGAGAACAAGTCCCTGCGCCACGCCCTCGACTACGCCAACGCCCGCCTCATCGCCGTCGCCCAGGCCGCCTCTATGCATCCGCCCATGCACCAGCCCCTCGCACAACAGCAGCAGCACCACCAGAACCACCACCAGCCGCAGCACCAGCGTCAACCGGTCATGCTCGGCCTGACTCAGGTCCCGTCTGATGTCGCTTCGCGCTTGGGATCCGTGCTTACTGTGTCGTCCGCAGATGCCCCGTCGGTCTCCACCGATGATCCTAGAGAGAGGAAGAAGAGGAAGCGCATGGCCGGCGCCGCTACCACCATGGCCTGCGTTATGTTTATGTGGGGTGCATTTGTTGGTACCCCAGGCTTGCTGAAGGGCTCCGCGTCGTATCGCTCGGACGGTAATTTGCCCGCTGTTTGGACCTCAACCCCGACGGACACCGCCGTGGCTCGCGTCATGCCCAATCGTCGCCCTCACTCTGCTGAACCCGACCACTCGTGGCAGCCCAATTGTATGAGGGTCCTGGAGCAGTTGCCGCATGGCAAGGAGGATTTGGAACCCTCCACCAAGGATGAGCCTATCATCGCCGACCCTGCCACCGACCTTGACACCCAGAGGCAAGAGCCCCGCGAGGACAAGGACATCGACACCGAGGCCAACAAAATGTTTGTCGACATGGCCGACGAGAACGCCGCCAGCGTTGTCGCCCGTGCCGACGACACCGAGGCTGTCATCCCAGAGTACTCGTACGTCCTCATCCGCGACGCCGTCGCCGCCATGGACAGTATCAAGTCGTGCCGCCATCGCCTACGACATGGAAACCATTGCGGCCAGCCCCACTCCATCTCCCTCATCCTCCCGGCCTCCGCCGCGGGGCTCGAGGAGGATGTCAATGACACTCAACGCGGCTCTATTCAGCTCGCAGAGGTTCAATGCACTGTCATGTCGGTCGCTAGAATACCCTCCAACGCTGCTACCGTCAACAAGGCCACGCCTGGAAATTCCAACTACGGAAAGGTCATTGCTACTGCGGGCGTACGGCACGCAAAGTCAGCATGAGCCCTGCCTCTTGTTCTGCCAATCGTTGGTTGTTCTCTTTTTGGTGTGGACTGTATGGTGTGTGTTTGAGTGTTTGGTGGCGAGGTGGGGATGGGGAAAGGAAGTGGGGGAGTCGGTCGTTCACGTTAGCGTTAACAGACGTCCGCCTTGTTTGTACATATTTTATATCATTGAAAATAAAACTTGGTCTTTGTGTCATCATGCAAATTGCGCAACTCGCGCACACATGTTCGCGACTAGCTCAAAAAAGGGTACCGCCCAAGTATATGGTCGTTGCGGATCTATGGTGCAGGCAACTTGTCGAGGGCCAGAGAGAATACTACTCGTCACCTGCGGCACTGTATTTTGTGTAAATTAGTACTCGTACAGCAAGATATGTCAGGCGGAGAGGGAGGGGATTTGTGCTCCGCTTGACATCTTGACAGTCACGCCGCTAGAAAATCTTCTCTCTTGTACGTAACGTTTCAGTCGATATTGTGTTGACATTGGTGGCACCGACTGGTTAGAGAGAGAGAGGGCAGAGAGAAGGAGAGCGGGAGAGAAGGAGAGGAAGGGAGTGCTACTATTCTCATGTACAGTAGCACTGTCCTCTTGTACGTAACGTTTCAGTCGATATTGTGTTGACATCGGTGGCACCGACTGGTTAGAGAGAGGGCAGAGAGAAGGAGAGCGGGAGAGCGGGAGAGAGGGAGAGGAAGGGAGTGCTACTATTCTCATGTACCGTAGCACTGTCTGTGTTGTCGTGTCTCATGACAATTCTCATACCCTGAAAGCGAGCCGGGTGTGGAATGGAATCTAATGGGGACTGCCTGTTGTTGACTGTAGGCTGCATAGTCAATCGCTCCGAGGATCCGTTACGCGCGGACTAGACCCTCTTCGGCACCGTCGCACAACAGGTATCGGGATCATAGCTTTTACTTTTTGTACTATTGACTGCTCTCACATATGGGCTCATATCCGCACGCTTGTACGAAAAACATAATCACAACCGGAACATGCCACAAAACTGTCTGAATCCCAGCGGGCATGGCAAAACACCACGACGACCCGGGTCACAATATACAATATTGGTCGACTAGTACCAACTTGAGTCCCCTCTAGAGTCACGCGTCTAACGTGACCGCCCTTGTGCCCTCATCCGAAGACGACTCTGGCCTAACCTGTGGCGATATGCCATCCAGCATCACAGTGGTCTCCGGCGGAAGATCCAGGTCGGGGGTCTTCCTACTCGCCACGATAAAGACCAAGGACAGCACCAAGGCGACGCCCCCGACGACGATATAAGCTAGGCCCAGGAGCTTATTTGCGCCGCCAAACCAAGTTGTCTCGGCAATGTAGAAAAACTTTTCGCCCTCAAAGCCCTCGACGGGGAAGCGGGAGGTGGCGCGCACATAATAGCGGCCGGCCTGGATGTTGTTCTCGATGCGACTATAGAGTTTTTTCCAGTTGCGGTACGGCGACACTCGCATCCAGACCATGAGGTCCTCCTTGCCGCGGACTTGTTCCGAGGTGAAGCGCTTCTCGCGGTCGACGCGCCAGGCGATATTGGTAGAATTGAGCGTGAGCTGGTCGTTGCACTGCTCGTCGGTGCAAAAGTCGAAGGTGTCGTTGAACTGGGAGTTGGCGATGAGGCCGCACGGGTTGCGCAGCGAGCCGTTGGGGAGGGTGACGAGCGGCTTGCAGTTGTCCTCGACCTGGGACTCGGAGCGGTCGTCGCCGCGCAGCTGCAGGGCGTCGCGGCTGGTGACGTACGTGCGGGCGTTCTGGTAGAAGTTGACCAGGCCGTAGTAGAAGTAGGCCGGGGCGGTGACGTTGCGGTCGATGTCGACGGCGATGACGCAGTTGCCTTCCGGGGCGGACTCGGCGTCGGCGAACGGGCCGGGGCCGATGCTGCACGCGCCGACGTTGTCGTAGCGCAGGCGGGCGGTGGCGACCATGTTGGAGCTCTTCACGAAGACGATGACGCCCAGCGGGATGAAGACGACGCACACGATGAGGTACATGACGATGACGACTTTCGGGGACCACACGGGCTTCCAGGCCCAGAGCTCTTGCTGGCGGAACTTGGCGCCTGGGATGGGGGAGAGGGATAGTGGTTTGGGGGTGGTGTTAGTCGGCGCGGGGGAGGGGGAGAGGGATGAAGGGCAAGGTGGGGTTGGGCGGGCGACTACTCACATCTGATGTGTTCGTCTTCGGATTCAGCGACGGCGGCGCTGAGCGCGTCGGACGCCCGGGAGGGATTGCGGTGATGTTGTTGGGCGTCCATGGCGCGGACGGCAGGGAGGGGAGGGGGGGGAGTTCGCGGGGGGGGTGGAGCAGGGTGGGGGGCTGGGACGTGGGCATCCGTTTGTTATGCAGAAAGGCGGCCCCCGGGGGATTGGTGGGTTGTTTAGTGCAGGTGTGTACGGCGGGTGCACTATGCGGTTTCGACGGAAAAAAAAAATGCAGCGATGATTGGTCGATCAGCGGGGCAGAGCGCACACGTTGCCACGTTTATCGGTCTGGTTAAATTGATGACGTTTGCGCGGGCAGACAGCCAATGGGGGGGGAGCGGGGAAGCGGAAGCCAGCAAGGATGGGATTTCAACAGCGTGCGCGTTGATTATGTCCACAGCGACATCCGCTCAACGATTGTCTCCCTTTACTCACCGTCGTCCCCCGCTGCCCGTCCCCCGCTGCCCCGTCGATCGACCGCCATGGTGTCGCTTCCCAACCCTTTCCTTTTCCTTCTCAACACAGCTTCTTCTGCTTAAAATATCCGAGATAATATCTGTACTGCATCGCCGAGGTCGCCACCATAACCGCCAGCGAAAACACCGCCAACGCCGTCACCCTCCCGGTCGTCCTCTGCATCCCCTTTGTGAGCCACTTCTCCCTCCACTGCAGATGGTCCAAGTCGAGCTTCATGTCTCTCAGGCTCGCTTCCATGTCCATCATAGTCGCCTCCAGCCTGTCGGTATCGCCCTTCTCCGCGGCGTCGTCGCCGTCCGGGCCGTGCGCCTCGTTCAGCTTGAGCGACACCATGCGCCGCGTCCCCGCCGCGTGCGCGCGCGACCCCACCTGCTGGTGCTCCACGCACACCTTGAACGTGTCCTCCTCCGCGCGCGCCTCCTCGTAGTCGTACTCGTCCTCGTCGTCCATCATGTCCGCGTGGTACTTGCGCGACAGCGCCGGCGTGCGGAACGAGAACTTGCCGTGTTCCGCCGCCCGCCGGTGGTACAGCACCGTCCCGCCCACCGTCGTCACCCACACGTCGATCTCCATCTCCCCGCGCCCGGACGCCACTAGCGCCTCGCCGGAAATCTGCCCCCGCCGCGTCGCACCGCCTGGTTAGTCGCGCTGTCTTCGCCGCTACGCTCAACCGGGAACAACCCCCAACAGAGATGAGCCAACCTACCTTGGAGTTGGACGGCAGCTCGTCCGTGAAGCAGCGCCGCTCCCCCGGCTGCAGGTAGAACCGGATCGCGGACGCGTGCGCCGCCAGCACGGCCAGCGCCGCCACGTACGCCCCGAAGCGTCTGCGCGCCCGCGGCAAGCCTATCACGCCCATCGAGTCCGATACCAGCCGCCTCGGTGCGAGCAAAGGAGAGAGGAACGGACGGAGGGATGGGACGGGACGCGGTGTGAACAACGCTGTCCAAGCCTGCGCCCTTCTTCACAATCAACAAGAAACGCGCTGTCTCGAATTCTTTATACCACGTGGACACGTGGACAGTACGTCGCACAGCAATGTACGTCCTGGCATGCAGCGATTCAAACGAACCCATTTGGCGGGAAACGCTCAAATGCGAGCCCCTGTGCACCCGCCATGACACAAACCTCGCCGACCGAACCGCAGCCCGGGTCCGAACGCTTCGCTTCTGCCTACATATATACGAATCCCCACCGCGCCCGCCATGTTCACTCCACCCTCAAGCGCAACGCCCACCGAGACAGAGCCTGCCGCCACCGCCACTCCTCCGGACGCCACCCCCGCCGCACCGCCCGCCGCACCGCCCGCCGCACCGCCCGCCGCACCGCCCGCCACGCTGTCCGCCCCGCACCGCGCCCCCATGGGTCCCAGCGTCGCCGCAGAGTCCGTCAGAGACGCCGACACGCAGGAGCCCGTCAAGTCCGTGCCCTCCGCGCTCGCCCCCACCGCGCACGCCCCGGCCCCCGAGGCCGTGCAGGACAGCGACATCGAGGAGGTCTCCATGGAGCTGCCGGATCGCCCGCCCGAGGAGAACGCCCCCAGTGTCGGGGAGCTGGTCGAGCACATCGAGGAGGCTGACAACGTCAAGGAAGAGGAGGACGACGTCGATTTTGGCGAGGAGGAGGTGGTGGAGGAGGAGGAGGAAGAGGAAGAGGAGGAAGAAGAGCAAGTGCCGGTTGTCAAGCGGGTGGCCAAGCCTGCTAAGGGTGCCGAGAAGGGCAAGAAGAAAGACGCCGCCGGGAAGAGCATTAAGAAGGAGTCGAAGAAGGGCAAGACGAAGCCGAAGCCGAAGGCTACCGCTCTGGTCAGGAAGAGGATCGTCTTGCCGAAGGAGAGCAAGGAAGAAGGACGCGCTTCGCCGAAGACGTCTCCGAAGGGGAAGAAAGCCGTGTCCAAGGTGTCCAAGTCTGGAAAGGGCGTCCCCATAGCGCAGAAGAAGGCAAAGTCCCCGACCAAGTCCCCAGCGAAGGGCAAGAAGGTGAAAGCAACGGGTGACAAGGAGAAAGTGTCCAAGCCGAAAAAGACAATTTCCAAGGACGATAAGAAGAGCCCCAAAAAGACCCTCCTGAAGACTAAAGAAAAGAAGCCGTCCGTTGTCAAAACCTACTCCAAGAAGGCCTCCACCGCGGCCGCCAAGGTCGCCCAGACGAAAAAGCCTGTGAATACCAAAAAGAAGGTCAAGGAGGAGAAGAAACCAGCGAAGAAGGCGAGGAAGCCCAAGCCCAAGGCCGCGCCGGCCAAGTCATCAGAGGACGAGGACGAAGACATGCAGGTCCCGGATTCAGAGGACGACCAGGAGTGCTCGTCGGACTCTGACGAGGAGATGGGCGAGGTCGCACGCACCCCGGCCAAGCAAGCCATCCTGGGTCGCTTGGCTTGTAGTTCGCGCGACGGCAATGCTTCCGCTCTTCTCGAGCATGCGGTGCAGCAACTGGGCAAGTACGAAATCATCTCATACGGTCCTGAATCCGAAGGCGAGATCAAAGCCTACATCGTCGGCAAGGAGACCAAGAGGGGGTGGGGCTTGTTGCAAGCGATCGCGTGTGGGGTGCCGCTCGTGTCGGAAGACTGGCTGTCAAGCTCTATCTCCGAGGGAAAGTGGAAAGCGATGAATGTATTCAGAAGCGACCAGTTTGGACAGTCACCGAGGTCTGTGGAGGCCGGGGCGACGACCGTTCGGATACTCGAGGGGCAGCGCATCAAAATTTTGTCGGACAAGAAGGACGCGGCCAGCATCCGCAAGCTGGTTAAGCTGTGCGGGGGGAGGATCGCGGAAACTCGAATGGATGTTGTGATCAATGATGGGGCGCATGTGCTCGGGGGGTGTGCTAATGTGGAGAAGAAGTGGCTCGCAGACTCTGTCGAGGCCGGCGAAGTGATGGATTTTGAGGGTTACATAGTGGAGCCGTAAGCTGGGAGAGGGGAGGGTACCGTATTGTAGAGTTTTGCTAATTGAAGATTATCGCTTTGAAAACATTATGTACTACAAACGTGGGATCTTGCATTACAAGGTTTTATGACTGCGCGAGCTGCAGCGAGTCTTCTTCGCCTGCGTGTACAGTATTTCCGCCTCGCGGTGTGTTTGTGGATAAGATGTGTATCAAGTGTACAACATCTGTCAAGTTGTCTCAAAACAATGAGAGGATATGGCTTTGGCTTCGAGCAAACAGGGCAACCAAAAGGTCTGCGCTGCACAGTATAAACAGTACAGGGGAACATGAAAGCTTTTGGGCCAGGCACAAGTGGGCTCGCACGCTGAAGCAGAAGTACACAGAAAGCAGCCCTATGAAGCAGACAGGCTGTATTGCGGTCATGCAAGGGCTTGGCAAATGTCCGAGACATCTATAAGATGATGTTGAAGAGTATGAGTTGCGGTATCGTTGGTACCACTCCCGGAAAGGTTGATTTGGTAACTACTTTCATAAAATTTTAAAAAAAGTACTTCCTGCCATCCAAAAACGGTCAAACTTTGCACAGTGGGGTATGTTCATTGCTGGATGCCGCAGGAGAGATATTGAAAAGTAAGGCCATCTTGTAGAGAAACGCATGTGATTGTCAGACCCGTTCCAGAGTCCGGGATGATTCCTACCCGAATCTCCCTATCATACCACTTATAACTTGTACTTTGTTCATTGGACAGTTCGATGTTAATCTTTGACATTAAACTTAATCTCCTGACTGTAAGTAGCGAAGAGTCACAACAAGTGCAGGTGCGCTACTGGTCCTTATTCTGGTTGCACAACACTGCACAAGGAGAAGAAGGGGCCAGTGGAACTCTCTGAATGGCCACGGGAAGCGTCGTGAGCAGAGCAGAAACAAGAAAACCGTACAATACTTTCCGCGTCCGATCCGGATTGCACTCTCACGGAGCAACTCCACGACAGCATATGAAGCGGAAGTGGCAAGGTCATGGCAGAATGAGCAGGCTACCACCACTGCAACTGCACTGGCCATCTAGCCCATTTGCTTGCCTTGACCCCTCTTCTCCTCCTCTCCTAATCCCCTCATTCCCCAATCTCCTTCTTCTCTCTCTCCTCTCCACCCTCCCTCTCCCCTTCAAAGTGATGGATATTGCGCCAGTCTCACGCCCATCCCTACGGCGATCTCCAAGGCGATCTCCCAGGCGAACTGTACTTTCTAAAGCGCTGCAAGATGAAATAACCACACCACCGTCCAATTTGGAAGAACCGCGATGTGGCTACTCAAGTTACACTGACAGTGCCTCTCCACTGCACCCGAGGGCTTTATTACAGGCAGATGGAGATACATGTGTCAAAGACATACCTGAAAGTACGAAAACGTTTACGTTCTTTTCCAGAATGACCAAAAAGGCCAACGCCGAAATAGCAAAGGAATGGAAACTGAGAACTTGGGGTAACAAAATGCACATCGTCTACCGCAATTATCTGTTTGTGCGGCACAGGGGGAACGATGGGTATACATTTGAGTTGACGTGCCAATCAAACAAAAAATGTGGCAGCTTTCATAAATTTGTTGAGGATTGCGAGAGAAGCGTGGATGATTTTGATTCACCTCCTCCATTGAAGGATATTGTACAGGCTCTAAGAAAGTGTGGGGACCGCGGCGTCGGAGATGGTGGGGAAATAGCACAGGCAAAATCTCGGCAAAGTACGACCACCAAGAACGCTCCATTGTTTTCGCTCTCTGAGTTTGCGAGATTCTGTGTCATTTTGCGTGATGATTCGCATGCTCGAAAAGCTCTTTTAGATTTAAACAATGCGCTTACGTTGGAAGATTTTCGTGCAAACTTCACTCGAGAAGATCTTTGGCGAGAAATAGCGAAGCGCTTCAATGATGCATCTATATCGTACGAAGAAGATTTTTCAACTTCCGTACCAGATGTATGTTCCGCAGACCCTCCCCTTTGCGCAAGGTCAGCTGAGAGACTGAAGGATGTGTACCAGAGGACGCGATCGATTTTACTCAACGCTTTGAGTACTACAATAGGTCTGGTAACAATGACCCGGAGAGCTTCCCGAACTATTTGTGGCCACACGACAAGGAGGGAAATGTTTTAGTATCAGATATGAAACGTGTGTGGATTTTTTTCGTCGTATGTCGTCTAGATACGAAGGAGCCCGACCATTTTTTTCTAGATGTCAGCTTGAAAAACTTTTGCTGCGGGAATGGAGGGAGGAGGGAGGTACGGGTCTGCTGGAAAATCTACATCTTCATCCGGGAAGAAAAGAAGAAGTTCTTCGTTTGAGCAAGCTGGTGAGGAGATAAAAGAAATGCGAGTGGAGACCCAAAACCGCTGGGTAGAGGTAAGGGAAATGCTTGGCAGCGCGCATAGTACGACAGAGGGGGCAGGAAAACATCCCATGCCTCTCTCCGACGAAATGGTTAACGAAGACTGGTACGAAATGATCCAAAAGCGAACTCTGCGCCTCAAACGAGTAAAGGATGCTGGGGCTGGTGAACGCATAATTCAGATGTGTCAGCAGGGTTTGGAAGAGGCTATCAACAAGTTCAAGAAGCAGAAGCGAGATGCAGGCATTAGGGATTCATAGTTTACAAGTTGTGAATTCGGGCTCACCAGTACAAGGCCGAGCGCCTATCCGCCTCGACCGGCAGCACCCTAGACCAGCCGGACGGCTCCACGGTCACGGGCAAGCTGCATCTCTTGACCGCCTCCCCCACCGTCGCCCTTGAGAAAACCCGCTTTGTCATCCTTCCGCTCCCGTTCTTTGCCGTTCCCGTCGTGTGCGACCTCAGCGCCCGGGATCTCGCGCAAGGCGCATTGGTCGTCCTCTTTCCCACCCAGGACAACGTCCAGTGGCTCGCTGCAGATCTGCTCGGTCTTCGCGAAAACCGCCCGGAGCTCAAGCTTTTCGGCCTGAATAAGGTCCCGTACAATTGCAGGATCCTCGAGTTTGGCATGCCCCAGCTGGTAAGGACGCTTTTCGGGAACAGTCCACGCAGGTTTGGCTCAAACACGCTCGCAAAAATTCAACATCGCAAGTGCTTCCGTCTTTCGGATTCCCCTACACCACGGTTGCAGAAAACCAGCCCGCACCACTAGCCGCTTAAACTTGCACAAGCTTGCTTTAAGCCGGCCTACGACGGGAAGAAGGCGACCGGACGTGTGCGATAAATAGCGATAGCGACACTCGCGAACCTCGCTCCAACCCCCACCTTCATACATAGCCTATCTTCAGCAGTTTCCAGCACTCTCCAGCCGTATCCAACCTCAGTGGCACCTTCACCTCATCTCAGCCCTCACCATGGTTAAGTCTGTCTTCCTCCTCGTTGCCCCCTTACTCCTGTGCGTCCCGTTCGCGGAGACGATGCTCGGGCTGGACGTTTGCGAGTGCGTGCGCCAGGAGGTGCTCCGCGGCCCGTGCGCCGGTCGCGGCGGCGCCGCCAAGCTCTGCCGCCGCGTCCTAGACGCCTAGGAGACCTGTAATATCGTCCACTGTAAGCGCAGGAAGCGCCTCGGCTTTTGTGGCACTTGCCGCCGCCCCGAATAAGCTGCGGAGGAGACGCGCGCACGGACGCGCCGTAATTTGGCGGGATCCAAGAACAGACGTGGAGAACTTGCCGCGGGTGCATGCGTAATGGAAGATAGTGAGAGTAAAGGGCAGCGTCCGTTTGTGAGATCTCGAACTCGCCTTCGCCTCGGTTAGCGACCCTTCTCTCCACTACGAGCCTGCACAGGCCTCCTGGAGAAAGAACACATGTTCGCTTCGTTCAATGGCACCGCGTCTACGGTACCCACTGCGGCGAAGCGGGCTCCCGCATGCTCACGCAGATATTTGGGGTTGTTTGGGGTTGAGGCGTGAAGGCGGCTGGAAGCAGGGAGACTGTGCAGAAAGGAGGTATGTGAGGGATGGAGGGGAGTGGAGGAAAAGAGGCCAGGAATTACGAGAAGATAGAAGGCGGCGGACGAGGGAGAAAGGAGGATTGCGCGTCATGAGAAGGATGGAATGAGGGCGTGGAAAGAAATTACGTGGGAAAATTACAAGCGACGGCAGTGGCGGCGGAGGATACCGCCTGAGGGCTTGGTTGAGGCGTCCACCGTGGGACTGCAAACGCGCCCCCTCTTACCGGGCCACGGCCGACAGTCAATCTCCGCGTCCCCCACCGCACCTGGCGGTGCTCTCACCGTCAACGCCCAAAGTCCTCAAAGCCCTCTCCCGCGACCCTCACCTTCGACAACGAGCACTCCCTCTCTCCCGCCCTTCATGCGCACCTCACCCCACAATGTCTCGGCGCCCTGCTTTCCAAGCCTCTCTCCCCGTCCGTCTCTCCGCGCGCCCGCCGCTGCTGGCCCACGCGCGCCGGCGCAACTGCGTGGCGGCCACGCCTTGCTGCACGGCGCGCCGCGTGGCGGCCCCCCATCTCCCTCTCTGCGCGACTTCCGCGGCCGGCGTCCTCAAGGACGAGGTGATCCGGGTGCCGTCCACCGTGCTGGCGGACCGGCACCACCCCGTCAAGGTCTCGCTGCGCGCGGAGTCACTGGGCCGCCGCCGCCGCCGCGTGGTTGGCGGCGTCGACATCGCGGCCACGCCTGCGCGCGTGTGGCGCGTCCTCACGTCGTACGACCGCATCGAGCGCTACATGCCTAACATCGTGTCCAGCACCGTCGAGGACCGCGATGGCGTCGTGTATCTGGACCAGGTCGGCATCATTTCGAACAAGCTCGGACTCAGATCGCGCATGCTGGTCCAGGTGCACGAGAGGGAGGAGGACAGATTTATTTCCTTCTCGAGGGTCGAGGGGAGAGACTTTTCGGAGTTTGTCCGGAGTTATTCGGTTAGCGAGGTCGAGGGGGGAGTGAGACTCGATTATGAACTCGTCGCCATGCCGTTTCCACTCTTCCCTATGTACTTGGTCGAGCGGAAGGTGTTTAAGGAAATCCCGAGGAAGCTCGCCTCGATTAGGGAGGAGGCCATTTTGGGGCGCGTTATCCCGTTTGAAAACGAATAAGACCTAACAGTTTTGTTATTCCACATTCATCTCGTACTAATCTCACCGCCAGCTCACTCTCACATTTGTGTCAATTTTATCTCGCAACATCTTTACCTTATTATCCAACTAGATCAAACTCAACGCTCCCGTTGCAGTCAGTTACAAACAAAATCAGGGAAAACGCACTAAATTTCACTAGGCAAGTCGTCCACTCACGCGCGGTCCGACGTCGCCCTTGCTCTGCTGCCCGCCGTTTTCCTTGACATTGACGAAACCGCCACTGTACGCCGCGCCCGCGCCCCCTGGGCCCCTACACCCCCTACAGCTACAAACGGCGACCTTGTACTCGTGCAGGAACTTGGAGAACCGAACTTTCCACGGGGCTTGAATCCAGTTGGACTCCAAGAGGGCCGAGCGGCCGACCGGGGTGCGGTCGAGGCCGGGGCCGGCTGCGTACATGTATCAGTCGGAGCAGCGGTGGGAGAGCCATTCGGTGAAGAGGAGCCAGAAGTGAGGGTGCAGGGCGTGTTTGGGGACGAAAGCAAGGGTGTCGTGCGAGAGTTGGCTCAGGAGGGCGTCAGCGGCCGGCTGCGGGAAGGGGAAGAGCGGGCGCTCCGTGGACGAGGTGGTCCGGGGCGGTGGATGAGGCGCGCACTCGGAGGTGAGGGCGGTAGAGGAACAAGGCGACCACGTCTGGGCGCTCGTCGTATCGGCTCCGCGCAGCGGAGAGACAGGAGACCGCGTTCCGAGAGAGATGCGTTCCAGCGAGCAGGTGCAGGGGGAGAGCACGAGAGGAGCGATGTGAGAAGAAGGACCGGTGTGGTGCGCTGGTGGTGGATGAGGGTGAATTTTGCGTCGGAGATGGGCGGGAGGGGGGAGAAGTGGAGCAGGTAGACGGGTAGGAAAGGGCTTGGTCGTGGAGGGAGGTAAGCGTGGCGCGGATGGCGGTGGAGGGCGGGCCAGCGGGAGAGTGGAGGAAAAAGAGGAGGGTAAGGCATAGTGTGGGAGAGGCGGTGGCGGGTGGTGTAGGGGTTGAGGAGGCAGAAGAGGACGACGAGGGTGGCGAAGAAAAAGACGAATAGGGGATCAGCGTTCCGAGGAGAAGCGGGGGTGGAGGGTTGGAAGGAAGTGGGGTTGGAGGGAGGAGGAATTAGGAGGGGAGGTGGACCGCATGACGTGAAGGAAGGAGGGAGAGAGCGAAGGTAGGGATAGACGCGCAGAAATTATGTACTTGCACATATCAAATGCTCAGTTTATCCCACCACCACCCCGCCCAATATGGACGGCTCCTATGCTTGTAGAAGCACACAAAAGAAATCTAAGGACGAAGAATACCTCGTTTCTCCAGAAATGCAACCATTTTCTCTCTTTTCTTCGACGAACCTCGCGTGAAGTCTGCCTCTACACAATCTCGCACCATCTCAACCATCTCAAGGTTGTCTTCTTTCGCAATCCTGTACCAGTCGCTCGTCTCTTCTTGTAATATCTCTAAAGAATTAGAGCAATAATTATTAATCCTGTGTGGGCGACCGTTGCGGGCAATGCATGCATTGCAATTACTGCAGTAATTGTGCAACATCATCGTGACCATAACGATTTCAATACAAACCTCCAACGAATATTCCAACTGACGCAGAATTCTCCACTTACTTACAAGGATTCCGAAGGCTTGTTCAACATGTATACGCGAAGAAGACTGAAAAAATTGTACGCATCGCGATACGGGTGACCACGAATCATAGAAGCAGGAAAAGGAGTTAGTAAACTTTCGTCGCAACTGTACACTTCATCGCCTGCCACCCAGTAGCCTTTGTTCAGTAGACCAGCAGCCAAGTATCTTCCCAACGATGAAACCGAATGCGCCAAGGAATCGTGGGTCGACCCCTTGCACATAGCAGAAACCATTAAAAAAGGATTCCGCGAATCGACAAGCGCTTGTACAGGAACAGAGTAGTAACCTTTTCTGCAGTAAAACCCTGCAGGGCCATGGCGAGATTCAGGTGGTTTGATCTTCATACAAATTCCATCCAAAGCGCCAATGCAGCCTGTTAAAGGACTGATTGTCCTCCTTGAAGACTTGAACTCATCGGCAAGGAGCTGAATGGCAGCAGTAAAGTTTAGTTCGGTTGTGTTGCTGTAACAAGCGGCGTCGAGAAATCATTGCTACTTCGTGAATCGGGATCGGAACCAACGCCGTTGCCAGGGGATCGCAGCAGCTTCTCTGATGTGAAACGTAGACGTCCTGCAAGGGCATTTTCCGCTCTGTACATTACTACCGTTTACAGCGCTTTTCTTGAAAAATTCAATTTAAAGGCCTGGGAGATACGCACTGCTGGAAGTCAAGAAAAGAAAAATTTGTGATGAACTGCAAGTTAGGAACGGCCCTCAGTCGGCAACACCTGTGTGTGAGCACAACGGACACACGTGGGCGATTTGGGATACGTTGACATACAGAACACGTGTGGAAGCTAGCTGCTGATAATCAGGGAGAAGCAGACAGCATTCTGGATAGCAGACAGAATTCTGGAGAGCTGACAGAAATAATGGGAGTGAACGCAATTCTCCTGATTGCATTCGCGACAGAACCGAAACGACTCATTCCCTTTGTGATAGTTATATGTACCCTACCGCTTCGTAGAGCGAGGACAAGAAAAGGGGAGACAGACAATAAAAACCACCAACTGTGAGTATTCACGTTTCATTGGCAAGAATTTGCTACCGTGTTCGTACGCGAGACCCCTCCGCGCTTCCGCGCGAGATTTCTATCCTCTTGGATACTGTTACACATATTGGAAGACTACCTTTTTGTCTTCCCCCTTGAGATTTCACAACATATCTATGAAGGACATTAGTCAATATTTACCACGTTTCGATCAGATTCATTCTGCTGTACCGCTCGGGGTCGATTTGGTAATTTGCTCTTGCGCAGAAAGGGTAATAAGGTCAGTCACCGCGTCGCTGTCGTTTGCAGGAATAACCTTGCTCACGTTCGGGAGACTGCATTTCCGCTTAGAAGCGTCTTTCTCCGCTTCGCACGGATGCTTGTTTGCTCCCCCCTCGCCCCATGTTACTTCTTTGGCCTTGACTCTCTCCAACTTTTTGGCAGCACGCACCTGCTGCCCCCTCAAACGCTGCTCCCGTTGTAGTTACTTTTTGTGAAACCTTGCCTGCTTCCTTGCCGCCTTCTCCTTTTCCTGTAAAGCATCTAGGATCTCCCTCCTTTTTCGCTCCTTTACGAAATCTCCGTACGTGAGGTATATTGCAGGCGTTCCTTTCTGGAGTGCAGTGTTCTTCTGAACGCTATCCACTTCCTCACTAACCCTCTTTTTCGGCATACCAGCAGTCATAAGTATCTTTTTCACGCTTTGGTGGGGTTTAAAATCATTTCGACAGACTGTATTGCTAGAGAGGATGCTTTTCCGGAGTCCAATATGTTTCGTAATTGGGACAAATTATCGCTGTCGTTCTGGCGTGTAATAAGATGATGATTTTCTGTTTGCTCCAAGCGAGTCTACATTCTTTCAAAACTTTGATTCCTGATTCGCTTTGTCTCAAACTGATCCAGAAAGCTTTGGTCATCGGCCATATCCCAGCTCTAGAGAAACTTTCGGTGATATCGGAAGACGTAATCGCGTAATACACTGCCATTCCAACCATGAAATTATTTATTACAGTTCTTGTATCGATTAAGTTCAAGGTGCACAGGTTGTCTCTTGCCTTTCGCATGGATCTTTTTAATGACTTGTTCATTAGCTGATAGCAAGGCTGCAAAAAATGGCTTGTGTTAGCCGGCCCCTGTACTACAGCGTAAGAAACAGAATTGCAGTATTGAAGCCAATCCCAACCTTCTCTGGACGAATGGCCATCCAGCGTCAAACAATAGGCTTTCTCCTTAGAAACCCACTTGCGAACGTAGCGATTTATGTGCTCCATCGCGAACCGCATCAGTCGCTTTTCCATACTTCCATTCTCAGAAGTCATTATGACTGCATTTTCCGGGAACCACGGTGCCTGTGTGAGCCAGTGGTACTGCGAAGAAGCAGAACCGACCTCTTTTTTCGATAGGGCTTGAACCATGAGGACATTACGTTCTTGCCAGCAACGATAAAGAACGGGGGTGTCTTTCGTCCGGATGCAGAAGCATCCACTATTGCTGTTATGTGTTTCCCACATCCGCCAGCAGTCTTAGATCGAAACCCGCCATGATGTGTGTCGGAAGCTCCGAAGACCTTTTCTTTCTCACCAAATTCAGCAGATACGGCTGTTTCGTCCATGTTCCACAATTGGTCTGGGTCGAAAAATATGTGAGGGTGTTCGTGTTCGACAGCTCAGAGCGCTGCCGCAAAAGTGTTGACGTGCGTACAGTTCTCTGCGTTCAATTTTGCGTATTCTTTATTCTCTGCATTTCGATATGTGATGTCCCGATTACCGGCTCTCCCACTCTGGATAGCGTCCAACGATGGTATTTGACTGACATTCTTAAACTCCATGCTGCCATCTGATGCGATAGATGTCATTATTTGTCGGAGCACTGCAGTGTTTAATGCAAAGCCCCTTTCCGCTGCGTAGCGAATATGCTGTTCGATTAACGCGTCTTCCTCCTTCGTTATCACACAGCGGCCTCCAGCTCTGTTGTCTGCAGGGTTCAGCAGACGATGAAAGTAGCAATCATTGCGTGTCTTAAGGCATTTGCTAATGCCGTCAGCAGTTCCACGGTTAATGTTCGTTTTTCGAACTACTTCAGCCACTCCAATCCCCTCGTTTAGTAATGCTGCTTCTGCTTTGCGCTTTTCCTTCTCGACGGCGTCTCGCTTGTCCCGCTTTTTAACCAATGCTGCCTGACGACGCATCCTCGTGGCCATTGGTGAGCAGTTCGTTTTGGTTTGTCTCAGGATTCGGCCAGCCGGGAAGCTCGATTGTGCTTTGATACCCGAACAACTGACCAGGCACAGCAAAGTTCGTCTACAGTTTCTTTTTGGCCGCAAAACGTCATCCAGGGAGACACGTGGACACCGGAACTCCTGATCCGAACGAAGAAAGCGACATAGAGCAATTGCCTGAACTGAATAAAATACCATTACGGACTGTTCGTGACTGAACATACAAAATTACCAAATCGACCTGTTTTACCAAATCAACCTTTCCGGGAGTGGTAGTGGTTGATTAGGTGCCCCTGTTGATGGGAGAGTGAAATGTGCAGAGTTTTGCTGGACATTGCAACAAAACCCGAGCTTAGGTCACCTCCCTCTTACTGCTACTGTACCCAAGGGTACTGTACCAAGGGTACTAGAAGCATCCTTGTACCGTAGAGTCGCACTGAAGGATCTGGAAGGCTTACTGACGTGGGGAATGTTTGAGATGTACCCTTCTCATTGGCGTAGTATGTGACACGGCTCAAATTGGGACACCAAATTCTCAAAAGCTGTGCGGAATTAGTAATCGCTTGTGAATGTAGCAACTCCTGTCGGCCCATCGATCTCTTCCTACATTAGAACATTTCTTTGCCGACCTCTTCCAGCGAACCCTCGTCCTTTTCCTTTCCAATGCCTTCGTCTATGCGTGCGCAAACGCAAGCGCATCGAAGGCGCCAGGAATACAGAAAATCGGAAAGGACACGCAGAGAAAAAGCGCTGTAACTCGTGCAGCAGGGCCAATCTGTCCGTGAAGTTGCCTCTGTTTGTGGAATATCTCGAGGAGCTGCTTTCCGAATTAGTAAGAGCCATAAGACGTCAGATTCGGCAACGCTTGCGCGCGTTCTAGATCCTGTACGCTTCCCACAAGGACGGCGTAATGTATTCCATTCAGTAGAGGAGTCTCTCATTGCGGACAGACTATTAGTTGCGGCTCGGGGGGGCTTTGCAGTGGACAATGCTCAACTAACCGCAGTTATGTCCAGTGCCGCTGCCGATGGTCGAAAGGGCTTCAAAAGCGGGTTGCCCTCTTCTGACGCAATCAGGTCTTTTCGCGCTCGCAACCGGCAGTTGGCCTACAGAGTGGCTGAAAACGTGACATCGGCTCGTCTATCAGCTCAAAACAAGGCTCACTTTCTCACACTGAAGACAGTATTGAGGGACATTGTTCGCAAAATATCCTGGTTTACTTGCCGATCTACGCAAAATATGGAATTTTGACGATCGTCAAAATTCCATATTTTGCGTAGATCGTAGAGCTGTCTCGAGACAGCCGTGCTGTGCGAGTATGGCAAAAAACCCGATGCTATGCCTCTGCCTCTCACAACCATGGCGGTGCACGCCGGTCAGTGAGAGATTTTGGAAAGCATGTGACGGCCGGAATCACGATTGCTGCGGGTGGAAATATTGCTCCACTTTTTCTCGCCTCAAGCAGAAAGAGAAAGATGGCCTCTTGGCTTGACCCTCAGCCGAGATGACTTCTAACACAACAATAGCACTCTGCACTGGCTCTGTGAGGAAAACTGGTGCCCTCCTGACACTGCGCTTCGCGTCAAAAAGGCAGGTTCGATGGACGGCGAAATTATGAGTAGTGTGGCATGCCATATAGATGCTCACGCGGGAAAGACAGTACCACAAAATGAGCACATATTGCTCCTAGTCGATGGACACAGCTCTCGGGACGGCGTAGCATGGACCGAAACTTGCGAAGGGCTGAATATCGTGGCTGTGAAACTGCCCGCAAATACTACACATATGCTACAGCCTTGTGATCAGAAGACGAACAAGACTTTACAGCAGGAAGTACGCATGACTCGAGATGTGTTGTTGAGCATGAGCCATTTCTCATGGGCAAACATAGCGGTAAAAATCAAGCTTGCAGTAGCTGCTCATAGAGCTCTAACCCCTGATGTTGCCCGATCTTCATTTGTTAAGGCTGGACTTTGGCCTATGGATTTTCGGTTTATGGCATTTCTGGATAGGGACAGACCACGCCAAAGATCGCTGGCACTGCGTAGAATGAGCGAGAACAGTGCCGGCAGGGCACAAGACGTAGACACAAGCACAATTGAGAGACGAACAGCATCCGTCCGTCTGATGAAAAACATTCACTCACTTACCAATGGTCAGTACTCCGCTTCCCGAGCCTTGGCTGAGGTTTCACAAGCTTTACATGGCGATTATCCACTGCACAACATTCTAACTAAGAATATTGGTCTGCAAAAAAATGTCACTCCTCGAAAAACTAGTAGAAAGTTCCTCGCCATCTGGAACAAAGCATGTCTGCTGACGGTTGGGAGATTGCGGGCCTCTCAGTCCCCTTTACAGCGGTCTCACGGTCAAAAAGAGCCCTCATCTGGCGGCCATCACAGTACAGAAGGGGTTGTACAGCTCGGGAGTTCGAACAAAGAAAATGCTGATCCACACGCAGCATGTGAATTCCCGGGTATGCGTTTTGTGAGTGACAACATCAGCGAGGACGATGTGCCAATCGCGCAGTGGCCACGAGGCGAGAAGTACGGCGTTCTACTCCAGAAAAGTGCTGTCTCGAAAACGGGCAAGGAGGAAGCTGCGTCTGCTTTGTTGGAGCTCCGCCATTATCGATGAAGTGTGCAACAAACGTGATTTTCCCTCGTCCCAGTTTGACCCTGGCACAGTTTGGAGGGCAAGTTTGCTGTCGAAATAAACGCAATTTTCCTAGAATACGAGCTGGATTAGCATGTTTATCATAACTTCTTATGTGTCCCACTCAAAGCCAATGAGAAGGGTACTGTAAGCGCCAAGTGGCCTAGTCAGCGCTGCATTAATGGCACTACGGTATCGCATCAACAAAGAGGGGTTTAACAAATGCGGGGAATAAACGTAATTTGGATACGCAGGAACTAATCGCTGTTGTAAAGAGCTCAAATATCTAATTACAACGCAAGTTGCGGACGTGTAAACTTTAGGTGGTGTCAGCTGATCTGTGCTCTCAAGAGCAAACGACATAAACCTGAGTGGGAAGTCATCCAATGATGTAAGCGAATATCTGCAGGGGCGGTTCTAAGTGGAGATCTTTCAATCATCTTATAAACTTGATTGATTGCGCGGCGAATAGACTGATGTTCATCGCCAACCGTGACGTCCTGTGCGCCCGCTACCATACCGCTCAACACCGCCGGCTGAACGCACCGCCTAGTTTCGCAATGCGGTGAAATCCACGTCCCACTCTGGATCGCCTCGTGAAGCGGCGCTCCCCGATTGGCCCTCCAAGCCCGGAGAGAATCTATTGGGCATCCGGATACCAAGTGTTCGAATGAACACGCACGCCGAGTACCTGTTCCGCCCTCGAAGGTTCCTGTCACCACGATGCGTCCTTTCGTCTTACCCAGCTGATCCACCCCACCGCGTAACCACTGCGTAACCAATCTTGCGTCAACTGGCATACATCCCAATCCCATTCCCTCAGCCCGACACGCAACCACTCCCGTCGACAGTACTCCCTCCCCCCCCGCGACCATCCCCAACTTCTCCTTCCCATCTCCTACAGTTGACACACTCACTCAGTACCTTCCCCCCCCCCCCGGTCTCATCCCAGTCTGCCGTTTTCAAGAACCGACCTCCTCCCCACCCCGTCTCCGGACCCGCGCCCCACAATGGTCACTGCCGACGAGATTCTCGGCTCTCCATGGAATGCCGCCCCACTGGACGTGCTTCGCGCCACAGACGTCTCCGAATCACAGGGTCTCTCTGAGGACGAAGTCCATGCCCGTCGTGAGAAGCACGGCTGGAACTCGATCCCGCCGCAACCAGGAAAGCCCCTGTGGAAGCTCGTGCTCGAGCAGTTTGAGGACCGACTCGTCATCATTTTGCTCCTCGCAGCCGTTGTGTCCTTTGTCCTCGCTTGCTTTGAGGACGGCGAAAACCAGCTCCAGGCCTTTTTCGAGCCCCTCGTCATCCTCTTGATCCTCATTGCGAACGCGATTGTCGGTGTCATGCAGGAGAGAAATGCGGAGAGCGCCATTGAAGCTCTCAAGGAGTATGAACCGGAAACTGCCAGCGTCCTAAGGGAAGGCGTCCAGAAAGTCGTCAAAGCCGCCGAGCTCGTACCGGGTGATATTGTCGAAGTTGCTGTCGGTGCCAAGGTTCCGGCTGATATGAGGATTGTTAGCTTGCAGAGTTCGGTTCTCATGGCTGACCAGAGTATTGTCACTGGCGAGAGCCTCAGCGTGTCGAAGACGACCACCAAAATCCCGGTCGAAGCGGGCGTCGCTGTCGTTCAGGATAAGAAATGTATGTTGTTTAGTGGAAGTACCGTCAGTAGAGGTAAGTGTGTGTGTGTTGTCATCAGCACTGGCACCGATACTGAGATTGGAAAAATCCATGCCGATATCGCAGAGGAAGAGGAGTCTCCCACCCCACTCAAGATTAAGCTGGATGAGTTTAGCGAGTTTCTGTCGAAGGTAATCTTGATTATTTGCATTCTCGTATGGCTGGTCAACATAGGCAATTTCAGGTCGCACGGTGGTTTATTCAACGGCGCTATCTACTACTTCAAGATTGCAGTTGCCTTGGCTGTCGCTGCGATTCCAGAGGGGTTACCCGCTGTTGTCACTACATGCCTCGCCCTGGGTACTAAATCAATGGCAAAGAAGAACGCTATTGTTCGGCACTTGCCCTCAGTGGAAACCCTTGGTTGCACGACGGTTATTTGTTCCGACAAGACGGGAACCTTGACGACTAACATGATGAGTGTGCAACGCGTTATGGTTGTCAACAAGATGGACGCCGAAGGTTATGCAACCATACAAGAGGTGGAGGTGTCCGGCGGCACCCTTGAGCCAGAGGGTGAATTCCGAAATGCAGGGTCTCCCGACACGTTTTCGAACCCGGCCAACTCGAACAAGCTCATTGCGGAGATGGCTGAAATCTCCACCGTTTGTAACGATTCATCTTTGACTTACGATGAGCAGAACAAGCATTTTGACCGTATTGGCGAAGGAACTGAAGTTGCCCTGACGGTGTTTGCGGAGAAGACTGGTGTACCGGATGCCGATGTGTGCGAAGCTCGCGTTACCGCTGCTCCTGCCGAAAAGGCAACAATGTGTCGCAAGTTTTGGCTTAGCAAGCTGAACAAGCTTACCACGTTCGAGTTTGCGCGGGATAGGAAGAGTATGTCTGTACTTGTGGCGCCGAAAGATGACCCATCATCGACGCGGTTGTTGGTTAAGGGTGCACCGGAGTCTGTGCTGGAGAGGTGCAAATACGTCCGCCTTGACGATGGACAAACTGCGGAAATTACATCTCCTATTCGCGAGCAGTTGGAGTCTGTTGTGTTGAAGTGGAGCTCCGGCTCCAGTGCACTTCGTTGCCTGGCAGTGGCGGTGCGCGACGGTGCCCCGGGACTCGGAGATTACGATCTTACGGACACGACGCGTTTTGCTGAGTATGAGAGTGACCTGACGTTTGTTGGCATCCTCGGTATGCTGGATCCGCCTCGTGCGGAGGTGAAAGATGCGATATCGAGGTGTCGAGATGCTGGTATTCGAGTAATTGTCATCACTGGGGACAACAAGGCGACTGCCGAGGCCATTTGCCGTCGAATTGGTGTGTTTGACGAAGAGGAAGATTTGGAAGGCAAGTCATTCACTGGCACAGAATTTGATGCCCTTTCAAATACAGAACAAGAAGTGGCAGTGAAGAATGCATCACTGTTTGCTCGTGTCGAACCGCAGCACAAACAACGGCTCGTGGACTTCTTGCGAGCTGGACGTGAGGTTGTTGCCATGTCAGGAGACGGTGTGAACGACGCACCTGCGCTCAAGAAGGCGGATATTGGAATCGCGATGGGATCTGGAACTGCAGTGGCCAAGGAGGTTTCGTCCATGGTTCTCGCCGATGACAACTTCGCCACCATTGTTGCAGCAGTTGAGGAAGGGCGATCGATTTACGCAAACATGAAGCAGTTTATTCGTTATTTGATTAGCTCGAACATTGGTGAGGTGTGGTGTATTTTCTTGACTGCCCTGCTCGGGATGCCTGAAGCCTTGATTCCCGTGCAGCTGCTCTGGGTGAATTTGGTCACAGATGGACTCCCTGCAACCGCGTTGAGCTTTAACAAAGCCGATGCGGACATTATGACTCAGAAACCCCGAGGTTTGGAAGACAGTATTATCGATACGTGGATGTTCTTCCGCTACATGGCCATCGGAACTTACGTTGGAGTTGGGACCGTAGGCGGGTTTGCATGGTGGTATCTGTTTTACGAGTCAGGGCCGCAGATGTCTTGGCATGATCTTGTTCACTTCAACACTTGTACCGAAGTGGCTGGTCGTGGCTGGTCTTGTGATGTCTTCCAAGCACGAAACGCAAGCACAATAGCATTGACCATTCTGGTTCTTATTGAGATGCTGAATGCTTTCAACAGTATTTCTGAAAACCAGAGTTTGCTGACGATGCCTCCAACGACAAATCCGCTTCTCATCATCGCATGCATGATGAGCTTGGCGTTGCATTTTGTGATTTTGTATGTACCATTCTTTGCCAAGATTTTCTCTGTAGTGCCTCTGAGCTCAGCAGAATGGACTGCGGTTATTGCCATGAGCGTTCCTGTAATATTTTTGGATGAGGTACTTAAGCTAGTCTCGAGAAGAGTTGCAAGTAATGAGAAGAAGAGACAGTGAGGTGGTTCTTGTATATGTGGTGAAGGGTGCTCTACTTCAATGTCTAGAATTTGTGTCTCTAGAGGAGCGATTTTTTGTAAAGCAACTGACTTTCTTTTTGACAATAGATGTCCGATAAGTCGTTGACATGTCTTGACATTCCGAATATGTTTTAAAGTAGCGGTCTCTTCGGAACTCATGGTTCAACAGCAAAAACCGTTCCACCACACTGCGGGGCAAGTAAATGCAGACGGCGAGCCGGACCGTGACAAACTTAATCGGGTCTTCTTCAATAGAAAACAGACTAGTTTCGAAACATGTGAAGTAGCTTAACTGACCCCTACGTCAGGGATAAAGTCTCGAAAGAGGGTGTTAAAATGCCTCGAAATGGTTTTGCTACATGGTTTTGCTACATGGTTTTGCTGTCTGGCATTACAAGGCCCTCTCCTGTTGTACATCCGGGAGTTTTACGTCATTGCTGGAAGACTCTCAGGGGACCATGTACAGTATGCATGATTTTTTTTGGGGGGTGTGACAATGTTGGAGTTTGTTTGTTCTTGATTTCAACGCCCCTTTCTTTCTTTAATTGATGATCATTGTTGGAATTGTGCATCTGGCACAATGGAACACATAAACAATGACGACGGGTTTTTGGGGTTTCCATGAAAGCATTAAGAAAGAAAGAAAACCGATGACTACAGTAGGACTGCTAATTGAGTGTGCGGGTCTGTCGGACAACAGTTATTGTATTTTTTCTGGGCAAGGCAACGTGCCATTTCACTTGTGTTTTTTGCAACTACAGTAGTGTTGTGAAGATGAGTTGGAATACGTGTACGACGTGGCCACGAGTGACACGTTGAGTATGAGGTCTCGGTTTCCTCTTTTTGTTTGAAATTTCGAACCAGTGAGGGCCGGTGGTGGCGACGGACGACGCGCAAAAAAGATAGTTTTTCTTTTAGTTTTTGCCTCCTCGGCGCTGTAAAGAACTACTCGGTAGAATGCTTCTAGACTCCACGCCGTCCGCTGACGAAATTAGCACCTTGCCGTCAATCTACCAAAGAAAGAGGTGCCACACCGACTTAGATCCGCCTGCTCATCCACAGCCCCCTTTCTGACTCCTGCGTCCACCTTTTTCCTCTCCTGTCTAATCCCCTCCCCTACCCACACCCACTCGCAAACTTCGCTTTCAATCCCGTCGCAACTCTCGTCCGTCCGACGCCCTACGCTCTTCGCCCCTCCTCGCCTCGCCCCCCCCCCCCCCCCCCCCCCGTCGGCCCTACCCCTCCACACGCAATGTCTGCCCCCGCAGAGAACATCCCCACCTTCAAGGTCGTCCTCGTTGGCGATGGCGGTGTCGGAAAGACAACATTCGTCAAGCGCCACATCTCTGGCGAGTTTGAGAAGCGCTATCTCGCCACCATGGGCGTTGAGGTCCATCCGCTGAAGTTCTTCACAAACTTTGGCCCGATCCTCATGAACGTTTGGGATACCGCTGGCCAGGAGAAGCTTGGTGGTCTCAGAGACGGTTACTAGTACGTTTTCGCTTTTTTCCACTTTGTTACACTCTCTTCCACCCTTCCTCCCTTTCCAATTCGATTCCTTTGCTCTACGTCTATGAGGATCCACTACGCCTTTTGGCTGTGCGCTACACAGACTTTGGTCTTCTGCGCGAACACTTTCTTCCTACTCATTCTGAAGACGCTAGTATCTGTCGATCTACAAATCCACGCCATCGTCCGAGCTCGTCTTCTAACCTTTTTTTTTGTTCTCGAATTGCTCCTCGTTGAATCGCGTCGTCCATCACAGTATCCAAGGTAATGCCGCCATCATTATGTTTGATGTCACCAGCCGCATGACGTACAAGAACGTCCCGCAATGGCATCGCGATCTCGTCCGTGTTTGCGAGAACATCCCTATCGTTCTCTGCGGAAACAAAGTCGACATCAAGGACCGCAAGGTCAAGGCCAAGTCAATCACCTTCCACCGGAAAAAGTCGCTCCAGTACTATGAACTCAGCGCCAAGAGTAACTACAACTTCGAGAAGCCGTTCTTGTGGATCGCCCGCAAGCTCATCGGCAACCCCACCCTCAACTTTGTCGAGTCCCCCGCCCTCGCACCACCAGAGGTCAAGCTCGACGAGGCCCATGTCCTCCAGATGGAGAACGAAATCAACATGGTTGCTAACATTCCTCTCCCGGATGAGGACGATGTCGAGGGTTAGAGAGTCCATCGGATTGCGGAAGATCGGTTTCCGCTTGGCTGTCTCACTGCGCCCCTCTTGCGTCGCTTCCGTAGGGGGTACAAGTTCTGCACGGGTCCAAACATTAACAAAGTAACTTTCGCGATCCACAAACTTGCGCTCGAGGCCTTGTTTGCAATGTCTCATCCCATTCTTGTTCGCCCGATTTTCGCGCAGGAAACGCATGTTGTAAATTGACTGTTGCAGTGTGACTACTTCGTTTCATATCCGTCGGGGGTGTGAGCAGTGCGTCGTGGGTACAGTTGGATATAGGTCTTTGTTGCTGTCGCCGTCTTCGAGAGTGAGCGGTTGGGAACCCATGTGCTTCGATGGCGATGCAGTTGAACATGCCACCTATCGTGTCTGCCAGTTTCTCCAAGGGAATATCAGTTGTTTTGCGAATTGCATCAGTTCTAAGATATATACTGTAGCTCTTTTGTTCGTGCAAGGGGATATCCGTTGGGGTGACCCCGTCGGCACACGTTTCAACTTTACGAATTTTAATACATAGAGAAGCAGCTTCAGTGATCCAGAGGTTGAATCATCTTACCACTTGCTAATGTTGTGGATTTGTATGTACACACATCCCTAGTGTAGTAAATTTAGCGACGCAGCAATGTTCAAAACTTTTTTTTCTTATTGCCATAGACTGCACTTCTTTGTCGGATTGTATCGGCTTGCGTTCCGACACGCAAATGCCTTGGCGAAAGCAGGGCTTTGGCTTAGCGGCCCTTGCACTCTGAACTGTCCCGGTGAATGGGGATTTGTCATCATTTGGACCTTCAAGGCCTCCCGTCGGTACAAGGTACACCATATCTGAGCGTATGCTACAAAAAACAACTGATCGTTTGTGAGTTCCCGCGCGAGCGTAGGATTCGGAGGTGGAATCCCATCCTGACTGTTGTTGCCCGTGCTCTTGAACGCGCGATAGGCAACATTCACCCCGTTCTTGTCGGCCAGGTTCTCTCCCAGAGTCAAATTTCCTTTTACGAAAATGCTTACATCACGTGGCTTGTATGTGTTGAATAGATCAATATAGCACTTGGCCTTGTCTTCATAGTGAGCAACAGACGCATCCGACCACCACGATGTGAGAAGGCCGTTCTTGTCATACTTGCGACCTTCATCGTCAAAACCGTGCGACATTTCGTGCCCGACAATGGCGCCTATCCCGCCGTAATTCATAGCATCGGGATACGCATCAGAAAAGAATGGCTGCTGCAGAATGCCAGCTGGAAACACCATTTCATTCCTCGTCGGAGAGTAGTAGGCATTTACTTCTTGAGGCTTCATAAACCACTCGGTGCGGTCAATCGGCTGGCCCAACCTCTTCAGAGCTTTTCTCAGTAGGTAAGCCTTGGCGGCAGCCACGTTACCCTGAAACGATGCGCGTGAAATGGAAAGATCATCGTAGGTGTCCAGTTTCGAGCTGTAACCAACCTTCCAGTTAATCGCCGACAACTTTTCAATGGCCGCCTGTCTAGTAGCTTCATCCATCCACTCTTGCGATGCCAATGTCCCAGCGAACGACTTTGAAATCTCCGAGGCTAGCTTTTCGGCCATCTGCTTGCGAGTTTCAGGAAAATGCTTTTTGACAAACGCGGCTCCTACCGCTTCTCCGAGGTACGCGTTGCTCAAAGACTGGCACTTTTTCCATTGTTCGGGGAGCTGCTTCATACCATAAATATGCTGCTTGAATCGAAACCCCTCATGGTACATGCTCTCCCCAAGGAGCCCGCTGTCTGCGGCGGATCGCACCAGATGAAAGGCGAGGTAGCCGCGCAGAACGCGTCGCTTGTCAACATCGACGGATAAGCCCGCCATGATCGCGACGATCTTGTCAAAGAAGAGCGGGTTGTCCAGAACGAGACTGCCATTGATCGAGTTGGGATCAACACCGAGGATCTTGAGATACTCCGGTATGGCGAGGGCATCCGACATGGCGTCAATCTTTATCTTGTTGTACGACTTGTCCGGGTCGCGCAGCTCCTCTGGCGGGACAGTCGCGTTGGCCAACGTCGTCTCGAGGTCCAAGACCTGGCGCGCGAGCATATCGTGGCCTTGGCGTGGGAGCAGTCTCGCCTTACCTGCGGTCGCAAGTAGGTTCTGAATGAGCTTGAGATACTTTTCCCTCGTCTCCACATCGGCGTCCTGCATGCTAAAGTAGTTGTCGCGATGCGGCAAGCCGAGCCCGCCCTGGCCAAAGTACAGGGCATACTGCGAGGGGATCTTCTCATCGACGTTGACGCCGACATCAAACAACGCCACCGAGGACACGGCATGCAATTGCGCCAGCAAGCGGGTAAAAGCCGGGGCGTCGTCCAGGTCGTTGAAATGGTCTCGAAACGGAGACAAGTAGAGGGTATTCAGGCCGCCAATGCCCATCTGGTCAATACAGCTGGCATAAAACAGGCCGGGTTTCGACGGAAGCCCCCCGCCGTCGCTCTGCAGCTCTCCCTCGAGGAGCTCCTTCACCATGAGCTGCAGCATGTCGCCGACGACCGAAAAGCTCTTGGTATACCTGGTGCGGTCGGGCGGGATTCGATTCGACCTGAGCCACGACCCGCACGCGTACTCGTAAAAGTTGTCGCACGGGTCCGCGCTGCGGTCCATAGCGGCGAGGACACCGTCGGCCACGGAGCGCATGTCGCGGCTGGGCTCGAAGCGGTCCGACGGCGACGACACGTCGATGACGGCGGCGATGGCGAAGCACGCGACGCTGATGACGGCGAGCACGGCGAACAGGCGGCCAAAGTAGGTGATGCGCAGCGGCTGCTCCATGCGGTAGTAGCCGGGCGGCGGCGGGGGGTAGAGCGGGTCGGTCTCGCTGTCGCCCAGGCGCACGTCGTGCGGGTCGGCGGCGGGCGCGCGGTAGTCGTGGTCGTGCGTGCTGAGCTGGGCGTAGCCGGGGGTCGGCTGCTGGAAGCCTTCCAGGTCACGCGGGGGGGGCGCGGCGGGGAGGGCGATGTGCGGCTCGGCGCGCGGGTGGCGCTCGTGCGCGGCGGCC
>NW_005179098.1:135775-137396 GCF_000350225.1 Chondrus crispus | reverse complement strand
CACGTATGTGTTTTTCTCGTTGTCTTGCGAGTCGGCGTACCCGTAGTAGGGGGGGGGAGGGGGGAACGGGGCGGTCAGTGTGGCAGCGGGCGATCGGAATTGGAGGCTTACAGAGGAACAGGGGCACACGTGGCGATGCATCGCAAGACGATAGAGATCGATAGAGATCGACAGAGATGGAAGTCGAAACGCCGGTGCCGAAGCTCTTTTTAACAACTAACGCTAACGCTCTGTACAAAAAAGGCCAATCTGCCCACGCCCACGCTCCCCTCCCTCCCCCCTAACCCCCACCCCGCCTTCCCCGCGCGCCGCCGCCGTGCTCACCACATCGGCGTCTGCTTGCCCTTAGCCGATGACGCGTACATGCCCGAAAACGGCGAAAAAGGTTGCATGGGCGACAGTGGCGTGTGCCCGCCGCCAAAAATCGGGCTGGCCACGGGCAGCGGGCTCATGTCCGTGTGCGGGCTTCCGAGCGCGGGGAGGCTGCAGTTGGGCCCCTCGTCGTCCATGACGCCGCGCAGGTCGATGTGGGTGGGCGGGTTGGCCGGGGCCACGCTTGTCAGCGGCGGCAGTAGCGCCGACGGGCCCGAAGACAGGCTCGGGCCGCCCAGAGGCGGTTTTGGATGATTCAGAGGTCGTCGCGGACGGCTCGTGGTCGACACCTGCGGCAGCATGGGCGGTGGCATGGGGGAATGAATCCCTGGTGAGATGGCCACCTCGCTTGGGACCGGCGACATGTCGCCCACGTGGTGTTCCGAGTGCAGGCTTGCCATTTGCACGTCCATGAGCCCGGTGGGCGTGCCACCTGGTTTTGGCGATGCCAGCGTCATGGATACCGGTGGTGTTGGAGTGGTTGCCCATGTCGGTGATGTAGAATGGCCCGGGAACAAAAAACGATGCGAGAAACAGTTGGGTGAGCGAGTCATGCCTAGTGACGCCGTGGGTGATGGTAAAATGGATCCACTCGATAGTCCGAGTGACGCGGGTGACGCCAACGTCGTCTGTCCTTGTCCTTGCCCCTGCCCCTGCCCTTGTCCAGGTTTGGGCTGCGGCAATGAAGTTGGAGGGTTGCTTTTCAGCTGGGCGGCAGTCTCGCCCTGGGTTGGGCCCGCTCCCGCGGCGTTCAACGGGGGAAGTACGGGAGCAAGCGAAGGAAGCGGACCGCGCGAAATGGAGGGCAGGCCGCGGGAGGTATCCTCCAGCCTTTGCAGCGGGACGGTAGTGGGTTCGCGGCGATGCGCATCGACGATGGCAAGCGGGGTGCGAGCAGGGCCCCCCAGGGATTCGGCTGGCGAGGGGGTAGTAGGGTGCGGGAGCGGAGAGGTGGCGGGACTGGTGAGGGCGTTCTTCTTGTGGTGAGTGTCGACGACATGGGCGGTGCGCCTCTCCTGCTGGTCCTGCATCTTCTGGAGCCTCCGCTGCTCCTCTTCGTTGTGCTCTTGCTTTTGTCGTAGGACGCGTTGCTGCTCGCGGAGGTTCTCCTCCTGGCGCTCGAGCTGCTGGCGCTCGTCCTGGAGGCGCTTCTGCTGGTCGGCGTGTTTTGCCGCGAGCGCGTTGATATCTTCGCGTTTGGGCTGCTGCTGCTGTTGCTGCTGTTGCTGCTGTTGCTGCTGTTGCTGCT
>NW_005179098.1:0-131901 GCF_000350225.1 Chondrus crispus | reverse complement strand
TCGCACCTCACATAACGTTGCACACACCCCCCAACTGCATTCTCACCTCGACGCACCCCTTCACCAAACCTTCACACCCCCACTACACAGTGTGGTCGGTACAGTATGTCAAGGTTTTAGTGTAGTCTAACTTTACCTGTCTTTTCCTGTCTCGTCGCCTCTAAACCTGCAAAACAAAACCACCTACTGTACACTACAGTACCCTCCACATGTAAAAACCTTCATCTCTCGCATTTCATCCCAACTAAAACCCTTTCTCATCCACTCTACATTCCGATCCGCCCCAAACCTAACATAACACCCATTCACCCCATCTTTTACCGATCTTTTACCATCAACTTCTGCACAGTACACTGGCTACTGTAGAGCTACGTATGGTAGACCACTTCTTTTGCAAACCCTATCTCAACGTACAGTCATCAACTGCATTTACTGTATTCTCCGATAATAATCATTCCACAACTAAACGCACCCACGTTACTCTTCACCGCAATACACTGTACTGCACATATAACATATAACATACAGTGCCTCCTACGATCTAGTGCTATAGCGTGACATACCTCTAGCTATGGCACTATTTGGGGGATGGCACTATATAAAGGACGCTCAAATACATATATTTGGGGACAAAGCACACTGCAAACACAAACACAACAAAGCCTGTATAACCCTGTGCTGAATTTTGTAGACGGTTCTTTTGCGGCCCACTAGGGTCAAATTACCATAACTTCTCCAAATGTCCTACTTAAGGGACGAAAAGTAGTTCACTGGAAAGCTCTCCTTGTCCTGAGTCTGACGGTATGAGAAACTTGTGGTAGAGATAAGAACAGATGGAGATGCGCCTGATTGAGTAAACTAATTTGGTCCGCTGAAAATATCGGACCCAAAAGTATACAAAAGTGTTCGAACACCGTCAACAAAAAAGTGTACCTTCACACAAAAAAATGTGATCGTCTACAAACAGTGAGACGTCTACAAATTAATATTCATCCTGTAGACAGACCATTGCCTTTTGTAGACTGGTTCAACTAAATTGTCTACATCGCTAAGTAGACGTCTCAAAGTTTGTTGCCGTATCTTGACGGTTTGTGAATGTTGTTGATGCACGTCACAAACCATCTACAGTAACTGTAGACGTCGATAACTGAAGGTGACTTCTGAAGACTTTACTGCACTGGAGGAAGACGCTTCAACTTTTAAATCAAAGCATTGTCTTCCACTTCAGAAGACGTTTGCTCCACTGAGTAGTAATCCGTCGTGATCTCATCTCGCACCGTTGCATTTCCACCACCATTCCAATCAATCGCCCTGCTTTTCTCCGCACTGCTCCCCGCCCGGACGTCTCCCTCGATCGCCTCCACCTCCCCGGCCACATCAATCTCAATCCCCTAGCCAATATCCCCCCTCCGCATTATCCTCTACACCGTTTTCTGTCGAAATCCCACAGTCGACCTCTGCCACCTCTTCGTCCTTATTCTCCACCGCCCGTATCAACCGCGTCACGTCACCTTCCAAGTACCTGCGCACCATAAAACAGGTTCCAACCGCAGGAACTCTTCATAATACGCGAATGCCTCCCGCATCCCGCCCCCATTGAAACCTCTATGAGGCAGATACAAAAGAAAATCAGACCATATGATTGCAGTCTTAGCAGTAGCGTTCAGTGTAGACTTCTGCGAGATATCATTCTCTTTAATGTGATCTGGTATTGTCTTATCCTATATTAGCTATGCCGTTCTTTGTCTAGTGCTTCTGAGGCCTGCTTCAAAGTTTCGTTTCTCGGCCTGGCTTGGTTTAGCCCGTTTCAATGTGCTTCTTGAGTGCCAGTCGTCCCAGCATGTTGCACAAACAGCTTGTCAGCAAACGCGGCACCACTGCACTTGTCGAGACCCCTTTCGTTTTACTTTTATTTTTCCATCCTTGATGCCTCTTAAATCCCAGGTGCACAATACACAGTAGGTTGCGTTTGCACTCACAGGCTCATGCAGCAATGTCGAGTTTAGCCTTCGAGCTTTGCGAACGCCGATATTATATTTTTCCGCAACGTTGCGGGAGAACATCGGTGTGAGGCTATGTATTTGTCTTTCGACGTGATCTGTGCCATTGTTTGAGATTATAGTAGATTTCTCGACCCATTCCCTGGAAAGCTGCCGGATAAACCGTCCAAATGTCTTGTGGGATAACTCCTCTCCGCCCTGGGTTGGGTGAGAGGCGGAGGCTTTAGCGAGGGAGCACGCGGCGCCGGCGCGACGCGCTAATTGAACCGATCGGACGAGCTCGCGAAAAGGGAGTGGCTCACTGGCCGGTTACGCGCAGTCGCCCCGTGGTGCGTGAACGGGAGCGACCGGTAACGGGTTAGAAGCCAGCGCGCGCGACAGACAACCGAAAACGGACGTACGTAGGCGCCAAAGAGACGAGGGCGAGCTTGCCCCCGTTTACTGGTGGGGACGGGTGCCAGGTCTTAACCCCGCAGAGGGACGCCTCGGACACCTGTCCCAGTACAGTAGTACAGTACCTGCCGCCTAGTGCGTGCCGGGTACTGTACACAATTAAAAAGGTAGCGCCATAATTACTACTACCGCACGGACGCTGCTTCTACACGTGTGCACTACTGTACACGCGTGTTGCTTACAGATTACCGCACGGACGACACGTGTGCTAACGCGCACACGTAACACGCGTAGACTACCGCTCGGACGACACGTGCACTACTGTACACGTACACCAGATTACGACCGCTCGGCATGCGCGCGCGCTCGCTACACGTGGGCACAACCGCCCACGTGTATACCGTACACGGCCGTCCGATGACCTCCGCGCGCTCGCGCCGGTCATTATACTACAGACCTCTCCCCTTAGCTTTCGCCACGTCCCCGTTGTGGTATAACTACCTTCGTCCCGACCACTCGGAACGAGGGGGGTTAGAGGTAAGGGAGCGCGCGACGCTGGGTAACCCACGCGAGTGCAAACCGTACGGAAGGACTCGAAAAGAGGGAAGGCTCACGTGGCCGGTGACGCGCAGCCGGTCGGTGGTGTTAGATCCGGACGGCCGGTCACGGGTTAGAAGCCTGAGACTTGGACGTAAAACCGGACGGAGTTAGCAAAAAGCCGTAAAGGGAAGGGAGGCGAGTCTGCCTCCCGTTTACTGGAACGGGGCAGGTGCCCCCGGTCTTAACCCCTAAGTGGGACGCCAGGACACCTGTCCCGCTACAGTAGCTGTTACTTACTGTATACCAGTGTAGTGCAGTGGACACACTCGCCAACGAGGGCGTAAATCTCGCTATGAGGGAAAGCGGTATGTCCAGTCACCACCAGGGTGTTCGGGGCCCTCTGTCCGTGGTAGCTCAGAGGTAACGCGAGAATCGCGGGTAGAGTCGCGGTCAGCGCGTGAAGGGGTACTCGGGATCGAGTAACTAGAAGGAGTGGGTGTGGCGGTCGCGTCGCGGACCGCTATCGACAGCGTCGAAGAAGAACAAATCAAGAAGGGAGAAGAAAGAAGGAAGGAAAAGTGTAGCGTAGAAACGTAGAAAATAGGGAAAAAAGTAAAGGAAAACAAGAAAAAGGATGACGACGAAGGGTGCAGGTACCAGACTTAGCCAACTAGATAGGAACCGTAGAGGATCCTACCAGAGATGGGGTCCGATCACCTGATGCTTCTTTACTGTAGCGCCTTCCGACACCCGACCTATATAGGCCGAGCGCCGTCGTCGGCGTCGGTTACTAAATGGGTAATTAATAATTAATTATCGTCATTAGAATTGCCACTTGGCATTAGACGCTAATTAGCGTAGAAACTTGTGGGCACCACGTATGTATACGTGTCGTACACGTGTCGTACACGTATCATATACGTGTCATACGACTGTCATACACGTGTGTCCACGTGTGAAACACGTGGGGTACCTTCCCAAGTGTGCGCGCACAGTACACGTGTGGTGCGCTTATCATACACGTGTGGTATCATCCAAAGTGTACGCGTACACTTTGGATGAGTACACGTGTCATAGACGGGAGCGCACACCAAACACGTGTGGGCTCATCCAAAGTGTACGCGTACACTTTGGATGAGCACACGTGTTACGCACGTGTCAAAGGCGGGGAGCGCGGCCCAGCGACGGCGGTGACCAGGGATAAAGGGCGCAGGGTCACTGCACTACATCACCCCCCCTTCAAGGGTTGTGCCGATCCGCCTTTGAAACGCGGTCCATTACCCCTGCACCTTTTCCTGCACTCGCAATCCTGCGCGTGCTTCCATTCCTCCGCCTGTCTTGGCGCTTCAATCCAACGACTCTCGCGGCTACGCGCGTATTTGCGCCGACGGCGGGGTTACTGACAGAGATCTTTGCGATTTATTTTTGCGTGCGTTTCTGTTCGCGATTTTTTCTCCGCGTGCGTTTCTTCTTCAGTGGTCATTTTTTTCTACCGTGTTCGTCTCACTCTCACAGCTTCGCACCGCGGTCCTTCGAGCTATGTCTCAGCTGCGGGGCTTCCAGACCGGATTCATCCGGGCTTCCGCGCGTCATCGCGTATTCCGCCAAGTTGGCGGTTTCTTCGGGCAAGGGTCGTTTGAGCAGGCCCAGCTCCTCACGGAGGCGCCGTGGCACGACCCCGTGATCTATCGCGATGATGCGTTAATTACGCAATATTTGCGATCGGGTTCTCCATCCGAGGGGCCCCGCGGAGGCTGTCCGGGGGAGCAGGAAGAATGGACGCCAGAAAGGGCGAAGAAGTTCGCTGATGAGAAGCGTGTTATTTCTGACGGTCCTCGCCGGGGAATGGAGCAATGCTTCTCCCCGAACGTCAGTGGACTCCAACCGGAGGACTCTCGAAAAGAGGACGTCGAAGATGACGAAAAGGATTTTGAACTTCGCCAAGTGGCGTCCGTGTCCCTTTCCGGCAGGAGGTCCTGTACTCAAGATGAGTAACGCCAGCGTGGCGAGCGATACCGTACGGTCCGGTATACTTATTGACCGGGCTCCTCCGGCTCGTGAGATTATGGACAACGAAATGGCCGTCGTACGCAAATTTTTGCGTGACGCGATGGCGGATCGGGTTCACCTTGCTATTTTTTGCTCGATGAGGAGTTCGCAACGCCATCTGGCGGTAAGTTCGAAGCGGTAGCTTGCGTACAGTAGCGCCATAGGGCGTGTAGTCATTCTTTTTAAGGTAAAGAGGAACCACCTTCGTCTTGAATCTATCCTTGGCTTGCTCGGATGATCGAGTCTGGGACATTCAATCCCTTTCTTCTGCAATATAAAATTACATGACTCCGTCGGAGGTGACTAATCGGTTCTTCAGTGTCGTCCTCCGGCGTGTAGCCGTACCATCTTACTCGGAAGACGAGTTTACCGTCGTCATCATAGCGATGCGCGACGACGTGGTCGACCACGTATTCTTCGCCATCGATGGCGTGTGGAGATTGCGACTGATCCCTGTCCACTTTTCTTGTTGTAGTGTTAGACGCGGCTCCTCGCGGCTTACTTGCGCGTTGTTCCGTCACTGCAGAGATGTTCTGGGCGGCTGCGTCGGGCGCCAATTGGCGGCGTGCGCCTCCTTCTCCTTTGTTGGAGACGGGAGTCGGCTCGTCACGGAGACTGTCAGCGGGAGGTGTAGAGTTTTTCTCCTGTCCGACCGGAGTATCATTCGCCAACCGGGCGTAGCGACGAGCCCCATGCCTCGAGTGTTCGGGACGGCTTTTGTTCGTCCCATCAGAGCGCCTCGAAGGCGGCGGCTGTCCAATCCGAGCTCTGTTCCAAATTCCGGTTTGGGCGGCGCCATTCATAGGCGATGTGTCTGGCAAGTCCGCCAACCCTGTTGGGGGAACCTGAAACTTCTCTATAGGAGAGGTGGATACTGTACCGCTCGGGATACCCGGTCTATCGGGACGGTGAACACGATTTTGATCGTGGATATTCGTCGTGGATGATGTTACGGGTTGACTCGGCTGCACTGGTGCAGGTACTACCCGATCGCGTGTAACGCATTCTTGTTCTTCTCCATCCTGGATAACCACGGTGTCCTGATCCGCAGAAACGACGCGGTATGGTCCATTTGCCACTGGCGCCAGCTTGTGGCGAGCTTCTGTCCGGGGATTCGCGTAGTCGCGTCGGACGAGCACGTGTGTTCCGGGACGATACTCCGCCTTTGGATGGCTTATGTGCTTATCGTAGTTTGCTCGATAGCGTTCTTGAGACTTCTTCATTTCGGCTTGAGCCGTGCTCATAAGTCCACGAAGCCAGGCTCGCCACTTGGTGTGATACTCGGCATGGCCAACTTCCTCCAGCTGAGGTTCTGCCTGCAACGATAGGGCATGCGGTGGTCGCGATAAGACGAGTTCGAAGGGTGCGAGCTTGGTTGTACTATGCGTTTGCGTATTGTACGCATACGTAACCGCATCAGTGAAGAGGTCCCAGTCTTTTGGGTGTTCAGCGACATAATGTCGAAGCGCTGACAGTATTGTCCTGTTGAAGCGCTCCACCTGCCCATTTGTTTGGGGGTGGTAGGTCGTCGTAAAGACGTTCTTGATGCCCAGGATGCGGCAGATCTCTTGGAAGAGTTGGGACACGAATTGCTTTCCGTTATCAGCCAGCACGGTGACTGGTGGTCCGTAGACAAACACCCAATGGTGGACGAAAGCCTTCGCGATTCCTGCGGCAGTAATCCTCTTGAGAGGCACGGTGCGGACCAGCTTGGAGAAGCGATCCGTGATCACCAGGAGCCACCGATTTCCGCGAGGGGTACGGATTAACTCCCCAAGGAGATCGATCGAGAGCGACTCGAGAGGCGCCGTAGCTGGGAACAGCTTGAGGCGTTTAGTCTTCCTCCGAAGTTTGACTCGCTCTTTAGCGCAATGTATGCAATTTCTTGCAGTTGCGTAGCAATCTACGGCCAGCGATGGCCAGTAGCAATCTCTAGTTAGAGTGTAGAACATCTTCCTGCCACCGGGGTGACCGGCAAGCAGTGCATGATGTCCCATGTAAAGAATCCTCGCTTGGAGGTCCTGTGGTACTACCACTTGTGGTGTCGCATTTACGTTCCTGACGAGAACCCCGCCCTCTTCAGTGGCGAACGGGATTTCATCCCCACGATTGATTCGCCTTCTAATTCCGGCGCAGAATGCATCTGCCAGCTGATGACGTAGCATCTCTTCCCTTGTGATAGGATCCAATAAATTCTCGTCAGTCGAGTAGCGTTCCGTGTTCAATATCGCGTCGAACCTTGCCGACTCGAGATCTTCGAAGTCGTCAGAAAACTTATCGACTGGCTCCATTTCGGAGAATATTCTCAGAAAACATGGGATTTCTTCATCTACGGGGACTGTCGTCTCCCCGGATGTGAACAGTCGCGATAACGCGTCGGCTTGGGTATTGAGCTTGCCCTTCTTGTACTTCACGTCGAAGTCAAACTCTCCAAGACGGAGTCGCCACCTCATCAGTCGGCCTGATGGGTCCGTGATCTCCATTAACCAGCGGAGGGAAGAATGGTCGGTATGTACCGTGAACCGGGTGCCTTGGAGATAGGGGCGCAGCGTCACTACACCCCACACAACAGCGAGACATTCTTTCTCCAAAGTGGAGTAATTTCGCTCTGCAGCGTGTAGTGATCGAGACCAAAACCGGATAGGCTTCCTTTGTCCATCTTCGTATGATTGGAAGAGCGCCGTGCCGACTTGGTAGTCGCTGGCGTTCGTGTCCATTGAATATGGCAACCCAGCCTTGGGCAACGCCAGAATTGGCGGGGATATCACCGCTTCTCTCAGCGTATCAAAGGCCTTGATCTCGGTCTCGCCGAAGGATTCCAGCTTAACTGGTTGCCCCTTCTTGAGAAGCTGGTTCAACGACGCCGCCTTATGGGCGTAGTTCGGTACAAATCGTCAATAGACGTTGCACAAACCCAAAAAAGAGCGGAGCTCAGTCTGGGTGGTTGGTATCGCGATTTCGCGTAAAGCCCTGGTCGACACTTCGTCAATCGAGAGCGTCCCTGGCCGTATAACATGGCCAAGGTAATGTACTTCTTGTGTGAAGAAAGAGCACTTTTCCAACTTGAGGGACACTCCTGCCGACTGCAAGGCGTCGAGAACCTCGTCAACGTGACGTATATGACTCTCGATATCTTTCGAGAACAGAATTACGTCGTCAAGGTAGACGAGACAGGATCTCCATTTGAAGGAGGATAGGATAATATCCAACGTTCGCTGGAAAGTAGCAGGAGCGTTTGTTAGCCCAAAGGGCATACGCAGATACTGGTACAGTCCAGCGTGACACACAAACGCGGTTTTCTCGCGATCTTCTTCTGCAACGGGTATTTGCCAATACCCGCTATTGCAGTCGAGCGTCGAAAAGACGGTTGCTTCTCCTAGGGAGTCAATATACTCGTCCATTCGAGGCAACGGGTATGAATCCCGTATCGTCACGGCATTTAGCCGCCGGTAGTCCACGCAAAAGCGCAACTGCCCGTCCTTCTTAGGGACCAGTACAACCGGTGAGGCCCATGCTGATTTCGACGGCTCGATTACTCCGGCTCGGAGCATACGGTCTACTTCTTTCATCTCCGCCTCCCGGGCGTGTGGTCCTGCTCGGTAGGGGTTTTGCGCGATCGGTCGCGTTCCAGTCATCGTGTCGATGTGATGCTTCGTGACCTTGATCTCGCCCAGCTCCCCACTCCACATGGAGCTGTACTTGAGTAGCATAGCCTTGATCTGATCACGATGGCGGTCCGGGACGTGTGAGAGATCCACGTCATCCGGATTGCTCGCCATAGAGGCGTTTTCTACCGCCCGGTTGGCGTCCTTGTCGAAGTCTTGTTGGACTTCGTTCGCTTCCTCATCGGTGAGGCCTAGCATTGCAGCCACGCTGACTTTGCTCGCTATAACAGCGGTCGGATGTGGCAGTAAAGTGCCGATCGTTTGGCCCTTAACGAGCCGATAAGGCGCGATGCCAAAATTGGCAAAGAGCACGCGGAACTCGCGATTTGGCTCGACTTGCACAACGCCATTGGAGGCGACGACTTGACTCTTTGTGTAGAGTTTCTCATGCGGCTGTAGGACCATCAGGCCGTGCCGTTTTGATGTCACAGAGACGAATGTTTGCGTTCCAGGTTCAAGCACGACTGGCTTGGTGACGCTGACTCGAGGTGATGTCCGACCGCCTGCCTTGGCGAATTCTTGGGACGCCGGCGACGGCGGTGCGTTTGGCGGTCGCCTGAGTGGCCTTCTCGTAATAGGGACCGAGGACCCGTCGTCGAGCTCGATCGTCTTGCGGCGTGGGTAGACGGCTTCCACGAAACGGTCCATGAAGTCACATCCCAGGACCACTCCAGCCGCCAGGCGCTCGCATACGAGGAATGTTACGCGAGTAATTCGCGAACCAATTCTGACAACCAGATCAATTGTCCCAGTTATTAAAATTGGGTTACGGTTTGCATCCCGAATGTTCAGGGTTGATCCTGGTTTCATTTTCTCCATATACTGCGGAGGTAGTTCATCTTTTCGAATAAAGTTTGGCCCAGCCCCAGTGTCCAGCACTGTGAGCTTCCTTGCCAAAAGTTCCGGGACTAGCCCGTAGTCGGCATAGCACTTGTAATTGCGCTTCGCCATCACCATAATGGTGCCTTGTAAACGTGGGGCACGTATTTTCGCCATGGTCGGCGTAGCTCGCTGAGCTTGCTCCCATGTTTGAGGTTCAACAGATCCTTCCTTGACAGAATCTTCACTGGGGAAGGGCGACCTTCGCCGCCCGGCGTCAGGCTCCAGGTAGCCAGGGGAGGCCCTCTCGCCTCCGCTTCGACGCGGACTCCCGAAGCTAGTTTCCCTGGCTGTCTTTGGACACTGTACCGCCTTGGTGGGCGTCAGTTTTCGCGGCTTCCGCGTTCTGGAGGTCGCGAGCCCGGGTGTTGACGATCTCGTCAAGGGCTCGTAACTTCCAATAGCTGTCCGCGGGTACGCGTTGCTTTTCTTCTGTAGAAAGGTGGTCGTAGTTTCATATGATACGAGATGACTCGGCAATCGAGAGTTGAACTACGCAGTCTGGTGCGATGTGGTTCGGCCCGTAGCACTTGTGGCAAATTAAGTTACCACGTGGCCTCTCCAAGTTCGGAGTTCCTCGCACGTTAACTTGCCAGCCGGGACGGCCGGCGCGGACATGGCGTGAATGTTCCTGTCCTCGGATGGCCGGGGCAGGAACGCGTCCGTACGGGCCCCTTGTGAGCATCATCGACTCCGGGTCGTCCGTTTGCGTCTCGGTGGTCGAGGGTGGCTCCGCCGTCGGTACAGACGACCAATCTCTTTGCATAAGGTGCATCGACTCGCCACCTACGGCGTAGTTTTCGGCCATCGCTGACCGAGAGTCAGCAGAAGACTCTGTCATCATCATTCGATGTTGTCCGGCGCGCGATATCGCCGGTCGGGTCGGCGGCTTCAAAATGCCGACCTGCCTTTTTCCGCCATGTTCGGCGTTTCTTCCGCCACCGAAGCGGGCCCGAAGAGCATCGCCTTCATTCTGGGCGTACTGGACGATATCCGGGAACTTGATTCCGTCACGACGACTTCGTCCCATTCGACGTTCTGTCTCGCGATATCGCGATACGAGAGACCAGATTCCCGGATTGAGCCCGTCAATGAACATTGTAATTCGTTCATCAGCGTCATGCACGTTACCGCAACGAAACTCCGCGTCCAGCAGACGAGCACTGTAACGGGTTTCTGATTCTTCCGCCTTCTGGCGCACATCTCGAAGATCGAGTAGTGCACTGCTGATGGCGTCGTTGGTCGCATAAGTGCGTAGCAGGTACTGTACCGCTTCGGGCCAGTACGAAATTCCTCCATCGAAGGAGTCCATCTGCTTTGTCGCATCGAACTGCGTTCTTGCCTGGCCTTGCAGTAAATACTTCACTGGTACCAGTGCCTGGGACTCCTTCATGGAGTTGGTCTCACATTCCTTGACGAAACGAGATAGAAAACCCAAAACCTTAATGGGGTCACTCCCGTCGAAACGGAGTTCGGGAGCGCCCGTTTGGATTGATCTAATGTGATCCTTGACTTTACGGGTTTCTCGCCCACTTCGGCGTTTGTGACGCCTTGTCAGCCTGTAACGGCGATAGTCCAGAGCGCCATCGAAGAGGCGATTTGTGGGTCGAAGCACCTTCAGTCCGGGGTGCTTCTGCCCAAGCTGGCGACCGTGCCTCCCGCCTTGCGGCGTTCGTCTGCGGCGCTCACTACCATCCTCACTTGAGGCTTCTTCGTCATCCGACCGGCCCGACTCACAGTCGTCAAAATCGTCAGAGGACGGAGGGGATGGATTCCAATCAGGATCATGGCGATCCTTCTTGCTCTTGCGCGATTTTCGCGATTCTCGAGATCTCCTCGATTGCTCCCCAATGTGGCGTTCGAAATCTTGAGCTCCTCCTCTCGGAGTATTTTTCCTGGCAACTCGGGGTTCATCTTGTTCCTCGCGGTCGGCCTCGTCACCTCCACCGTGGAGTTGCTCCTCGACCGATTCGAGTCTTCTAACCATCCGAGCCAGTACATCGCGGGTTGTTATTGTGACTGACCCGTCGATAGCGTCCGGAATCTGGAGATCCTCCAGAACGGAGTTAACGTCGCCACGTAGAAGGCGCAGCTCAGCGTCTGCGCGGTCATGACGCGCCTCCATCGTGGAGATTTTGGCACGCAGAACCGTGAGAGTATCTTCAATATGAAGTATACGTTCGCGAACGAGGGCGACCACTGTAGCCTCGACGTCGGCTATCTTCCCAACGTCTGGGGTACGCGCCCGGCTGCTCGCGCTGGGCTTCTCCACTATCGGAGTTGGTTGGTCCTGATCTGGCTGTGCATCCACAGCCACCGCTGGGAGCGGATCGGTAGTTCTTGGGGTATCTCGCCCATCTTGGCGCTGCGTTCGATGGCTATGCGTACTGCTCGCGGCTCGAGTCTTGACGCCAGGAAGGCGGGGTTTTCGTGAATTGTTCATCGTGTGTCCACTCCTTCTAGGTCGGGAGACCAAAATGTAGTGCAGTAGACACACTCGCCAACGAGGGCGTAAATCTCGCTATGAGGGAAAGCGGTATGTCCAGTCACCACCAGGGTGTTCGGGGCCCTCTGTCCGTGGTAGCTCAGAGGTAACGCGAGAATCGCGGGTAGAGTCGCGGTCAGCGCGTGAAGGGGTACTCGGGATCGAGTAACTAGAAGGAGTGGGTGTGGCGGTCGCGTCGCGGACCGCTATCGACAGCGTCGAAGAAGAACAAATCAAGAAGGGAGAAGAAAGAAGGAAGGAAAAGTGTAGCGTAGAAACGTAGAAAATAGGGAAAAAAGTAAAGGAAAACAAGAAAAAGGATGACGACGAAGGGTGCAGGTACCAGACTTAGCCAACTAGATAGGAACCGTAGAGGATCCTACCAGAGATGGGGTCCGATCACCTGATGCTTCTTTACTGTAGCGCCTTCCGACACCCGACCTATATAGGCCGAGCGCCGTCGTCGGCGTCGGTTACTAAATGGGTAATTAATAATTAATTATCGTCATTAGAATTGCCACTTGGCATTAGACGCTAATTAGCGTAGAAACTTGTGGGCACCACGTATGTATACGTGTCGTACACGTGTCGTACACGTATCATATACGTGTCATACGACTGTCATACACGTGTGTCCACGTGTGAAACACGTGGGGTACCTTCCCAAGTGTGCGCGCACAGTACACGTGTGGTGCGCTTATCATACACGTGTGGTATCATCCAAAGTGTACGCGTACACTTTGGATGAGTACACGTGTCATAGACGGGAGCGCACACCAAACACGTGTGGGCTCATCCAAAGTGTACGCGTACACTTTGGATGAGCACACGTGTTACGCACGTGTCAAAGGCGGGGAGCGCGGCCCAGCGACGGCGGTGACCAGGGATAAAGGGCGCAGGGTCACTGCACTACAACCAGATACTGTGCTAAGTTGGCTAATTTGTGCCATTAACTACTAATTACCAATTACTTACCGTTCGGATTCTACACGTGTAACCAGCGGGGTACTACTGTACTCCGCACCGGCCGTGTGCTGTAAATATAACTCCTTACAGTTCTTCTCGCGCTTACAGCCCATCGTACTGTGTCCCGGGGCGGCAGCGGTGGTGCGATTGCCTTCGCGCCGTTGTACTACACCCGTAACGACCCTCTACTCGACCGCGCGGGTCCGTTCCGGACGTTTCCTTCTATCGCGTACGATGCGGGGACAGAAGCCCCTCCGTGCGGACGATCATGCCCCCTGGCTCGCCAGCCAGCTGGCGGTATATAATGTCGTGCACTACAGCCACGTGTGGCGGCTGTAGGCAGAGCGACGCGCGTTCGGACGCGTAAGGAAATTCCGGGTGGTCTCCCGAATTTCCGCGGAACCGGGATCCGGGCGCGGCTTGCGCGGTAGAAAAGTAGCAACGTAGTCAGCAATAAAGGAGGAAGAATTAAAGGGAAAAACAGGACGAACAGAGCGGACAGCACAGTAGTTAACGTAGCACTCGCGCGGTAGGATCGACGCGCGCGGGGAAGGCAGTTGAGATTCCAGGGGTGTAGATGGCTCGGTCGGTATGGGCGAGCCAGTACCGAGTCGAGGCTACAACCTGGAATCCAGAAACCAAGGTAAAAGACCCGAGGCTTCGTGCCTCTTTACTTTGATAATCGGGTTGACTATATAGTCCCCCGTCGCCGTAATGGCGAAGCTAAATTATACTGTAAATTAGAATAACTAGGGAATAACGGGTGTAACCTCGAGGGGACCAAGTACAGCCCCCATAGGCCCTCTGGGTTGCGGAGGGATTACACGTGTCCACGGGGAGGTCTGGTAGAGCGGCAGGGGAGTCCACGTGTACCCGTGGTACACGTGGTGGCGGCGAGCGCGATTTTTGGCGAGATTAAGACAGCTGTCCCGGCACCGAGTACAGTGCACTACATATAAGGCCGCGGGTTCATCCGATTCGGAGAGCGCGTCTTCCGATTCTCCCCACGCGATCCACACTGACCCCCCAATTCTTCCCCAACACTCCCCTGCGAACTCAGAAACCTCCTCCGACAGCGACGACGACATCCCCCTACAGCGGCTCTTTAACCAACCCATGGACGGTCATCGCGACACTTCTACTGTGCGCGCGTACAGACAGCCGTTGAGCCCGCCTCGGGCTCCGGCAGCGGCGCCGGTCGGTCCCACCTTCCAACCGCGGCGACGCCTTCGCGACGGCCTGCAACCGTCCACTGTATTGGCGGGGCCCGCGCAAGCGCCAATTGATTCGCCCGTACCGGTAGGTTCGCCACCGCTGGGCGCCCAAGCAACACAGTCCTCGCCGCTGCCCCTCGCGGGCGTGGCTCTAAGAACGGTCGAGGCGGACCCGGGGCTCCCCGTGGAGCTGCCGCCGCCTCCCATGTCGCCGCTGCCCGCTGCGGGCACGGCGCTCACAAGGGCCGCTTCCGAGGCGCCGTACGCGGCGCCGGCGCCGTCGAGTAGCGTAGCGCTTGCACCGGCCGGACGGGGGGCGACAACGTCGCTGGGGCGGGTATTCACCGCCCCGAGTACCCCGGGCTGGCTGCGCAGCGGCGTCGGCTCCGTACGGTCGCTGTGGCCCGGGTCCTCGATGGACCACCGCCGCCGGCGCGCACGCCGACGCGCCGCGGGCCGCAAGCCTTCGCTTACGGTCGAGGAATATGTTCAGCGGAACTTGCTGGACGCGGCGAGGTTCGCGGCCATTCCGATGGTGCGCGCGATCAAGACTCCGTCCGGACGCGGTGCCGTGGCGCAAGAGAACCGCGCCGGCGCGTGGAAGGCGCGATGGCGTCACGCTCCGTGTCGGACGCCGGCCGCGGCGGGCAGTGACTTGCTCTATGTCCGTTGCGAGGGCGAGGAAAAGTACCACGTCTCGCTGCTGAACCTCTTCGGTCGGTATCGCCGCTACGAGGGCCTCGCGCCCGACGTCCGCTTGGTGGCCTTTCCGCGGCCTTTCGACAGCTGGTACAGCGTTGCGAACCGAGCGCGGTGGGGTGAGGACGCAGCGCGCGAGAGTCGGCTGCGCTGGCGCCGGGTGGACGATTTCTTCCACATGTGGCAGAGCACCGAGTTTTTCTCGGTGCCCAGCGCCGCGCGGCGTGGCCTGTATCCCGCGCTCCCGCCGAACTGGTCGACGTTCGAGGCGCCGGAGTACCTGTGCGTACCGACGCCGAGCGTCATGGCGTACGTGGCGGCGCATTGGTTGCCGCTCGGCCGATCGGAATCCGCGGAAACGGAGCGAACGCGCGTCTTGGTGCACGCGATCATGCTTTCCGAATGGGCGGTTTTGGCCTTCCTGTGCTTCTTACACGCCGCTCGCGAGGGACTGCCGTTCTTCACGAAGTGTCCCGACCCGCGGCTGATCGCGCGGCGCGACGAACCGTTCGGTGAGCGCGGCCTGCTCTTCCGCCTCTCGGCGGGGCTCATCGATTTAATCCGCTCGGTCGGTATCGCGGAGATCCTCGAGGGTACGGCGTTTGACGCGACGTACGCGACGCAGCTGTTGGCCTTCACCGAGGGTATGGATTGGAGCGGCCGGCCGGACTTCGCGTGGTTCAGCTGGAACCAGCGGTGTACCCTACCGATGCCCTCCGGAGCCGAGGCCGAGACCGGTGCCGATGGTGGCAGCGCGGCCCCCGGTCCAGCGGACGCGACCGTCGCGGTCGACGTGGACGGCGCAGTCGACACAGTCGACGCGGGTGACACGGGCGGCTTGCTTGCCGATGACGATGTCGCGCCGCCGCGCGATGCTGGAACCGGTGCGGTGAGAAGCGTCGTCGAGACCGCGGTACCGGCCCGCGGCGGATCCGCTCGCGTGGCCTCGATCCAGAGCGACTCACCGAAGCAGTTAAGAGAACCCCCCGGTGTCGTGGGAATTTCGGCCCCCACCTCAAGCCCCCCACACATCAGCGTGGTGACCGGTACCGAAGGCGATCATCGTCCCGTTCCGATGCCGCCTCCTTCCGCTCCGCAACCGTCCGGACGGTCTTCCCCGGAGCGCCTCCGTGAGGAGGCCGCGTTCACTGCCCTGCAGTACGCTTGCTCCTTCGAGGGGGCAACAGTTCCTTCGTCGGTCGAGCAGGCGCTGCTGCAGGCGCGCGAGTGGATGCACCAAGTCAAGCAGTTGGAGACGACCGTCGCGGCGCTCCGAGAGGCCTCCACCGCGGCGGAGCGTGAGCGCGTCGAGCATCACGAGAAGCTCCGCGGCGTGCAGGACATCCTCGCGGTCGTCAGTCAACGTCTCGCGGGGCCGCCGATGCCTGCCGCTACGGTCGGGGCCTCGCGCCCCGCGCCCGAAGATGCCGCGGCGGCTCCGCCGGGTAAGCGCACGCGTCGTTCTTGAGCCCCGACCCGTTGGTCGCCCCCCTTTCGCGTAGCCCATTAGGGGCTTCGCCCACAGTAAACAGAGCCGATTAGCGGTGTTCCTTGCCTTTTCCTTTTGGCACGCGCGGGCGGCAGTTCACGACGCGCGCGAGAGAGGTCGTCCTGACGGTTCGGTCATGCGAGGCCCGAAGGAGCGCTACGCGAGCGCGCTTGTCCGTCCTTGGCGCGTACGCCAATATCGGTCGATGAAAGGTTACGGGAGCCCCTCAGAGGGCTCGTAGGTATCGTCGGAAGTGGCGTACCCGTACAAGCGAACCTTGTACTCGATGCCGCCGCGGGTCATACGGTGTCCGACGATGCGGTCAACGACGTATTCCGCGGCGGGCGGTGTGGCTTGTGCGTCCGATTCGGTCGATGGGCCCGGGGTGACGGTATCCCCCGGCCCGCGCGGCATCTTCGTAACGCGGTCGATGCTCACGCGATTTTCCACGCCGTCCTGCTCGATGAGGACCGTGGTGTCCGTAGCGGAGCGCACACGAAACGGACCCTCTGCCTTCGGTAGTAGTTTGACAGAGAGCTCGTCCGTTCCGGCCGTACCTTGCGCACGCGTGCGGCGCTCGACGCTTGTCAACGGGCGGGGCGGGCGATCAACGTAGACAAAATCGCCCGCCACAACGACCGGACGGAAGCGGACCTTCTTGTCAAAACTGTCCTTGTATCGCTTTTGCGATGCGGTTAATTTCGTCCGAGCACGGTCGAGCGCGTCGCGAAGCTTGCGCAGCGTAGCGTGCTTGTACTGCACCGGGGTCTGCGGGTCCTCTCGATGGGTCCCCGCGTCCTGCGGTACAGTACCGGGGAGAATTAAACCGGACGGTGGCCGCGTTAACACCAGGTCGAACGGAATCGTCTCCGTCGACCGGTGGACCTGCGTATTGTACGCGAAGGTCAGCGGCTGCACGTAGTCGTCCCAATCGCGCTGGTGCTCCTCCACGTAGTGCCGGAGGCGTTGCACCATCGTGCGATTGAACCGTTCGGTCTGCCCATTCTACTGGGGGTGGTAGGCCGTCGTGAGATAATGCCGCAACCCCAGGAGGGCGCATACCGCGTCGAAGAATTTCGCAGCGAACTGAGGGCCATTGTCGGTTAGTACGTAGCGCGGCGCTCCGTAAACGTAGACCCAGTTGTCCAAAAACGCGTTTGCGACGACCGAAGCGGTTGTGGTCCGGAGCGGGATACTGCGCGTTAGCTTGGAGAACCGGTCGGTAATTACCAACACGTGTTGGTTTCCGTGCGCGGTCTTGGGCAGGGGCCCCAGGAGGTCAATCGCGACAAACTCCAAGGGGCCCGCCGCGGGGAACAGCTTGAGATCCTTTTGGTCCTTGACAAGCGTCCCGCGGGTCGCAGCACACGAGGTGCAATTCCGTACGGTCAAAAACGCGTCGCTGGCCATGTGTGGCCAGTAGTACTCCCTGCGAAGGGTGTAGTACATACGCGTCGCTCCCGGGTGACCTGTCAACCTCGGATGGTGTGCCAGGTACAGTATCCGGGGGCTCAACCGAGTCGGTACCACGCGCTGTAGGGTTCCGTCCAGCGGGGACGTCCTCACGAGAAATCCGTAACGGTCGATGTCGAACTTCGAGTTCGGCGTCCCGACGGTTTCCGCGGCGAAGCGACAGAAGGCGTCCTCAGCTTGTTCGCGTAGAAATTCCTCAGCCGAGATGGACGCAGCGTCGCGTTCCTCGGGAGTTATCGCGAGCGCGTGACAACCGTCCGGACGGTCTTGCGGCGGGTCCCAGTGCACATTGTCCAGGAGGGCCTCGCTGCCCTCATCGTACTGGACCGCGAAGCACGGGACCTCATCATCGACCGGTTCGGTGTCTCCTCCATCGGTACGTAAGCGCGATACGCCGTCCGCGAGTTGGTGCTTGACGCCTGGGCGGTACTGTACCTCGTAGTCGTACTCCGCAAAGCGCAGGCGGCAGCGAGCCAGCCGACCGGAACTGTCCACTAAATTGAGGACCCAGCGTAGGGCCTCGTGATCCGTGCGGAGGTTGAACGCGCTTTCGTATAGGTACGGCCGTAGGGTGAGGATGCTCCACACTACGGCCAAGCATTCCCTTTCGGTAGTCGTATAATTGCGCTCCGCATCGGTCAACGCGCGGCTCCAATATCCGATCGGTCGGGTACCTCCATCGGGTTGCTCCTGTAGAAGGGCGCAACCCACTTGGTGTCCGCACGCGTCGGTTTCCAGCGTATATTTCCGTCCGTAGCGGGGCAGCGCGAGGATTGGCGGCGCCACGAGGCGCCGCTTCAATTCCTCAAACGCCGCGTATTCCGCATCGGTTAAGATCTCGAACTCGTAGGGCTGGTTCTTGCCGGTCTTCTTATTCAGCGGCGCGGCGATCTTCGCGAATCCTTGCACAAACCGTCGGTAAACGTTGCACATCCCGAGAAAGGATCGCAGTTCCGCTTGGTTCGTAAGCGCGCGCGCGCGCGCTCGATCGCGATGACGTTGCGTCGCTCCACCTCCAACCGTCCCGGACGAATGACGTGCCCGAGATAGGTTACGGAGGTGTCGAAAAACGCGCACTTCGCCAATTTTAGCGACACGCCCGCGGTATGTAGAAGCCGTAGTACCTCGCGCACGTGTGCCATATGTTCCGTAACGGTTCGCGAGTAGACGATGACGTCATCGAGGTAGACCAACGCTGTCTCCCATTTCACGCGGGACAGGATGATGTCGACCGCTCGTTGAAATGTCGCCGGCGCGTTTTTGAGACCGAACGGCGTGCGTAGAAAGCGGTAGAGGCCTGAATGCGACGCGAACGTAGTTTTATCGCGGTCCTCCTCGGCGATCTCCACCTGCCAATACCCGCTATTACAGTCTAGCGTGGTAAAGACAGTGGCATCGCCGAGCGAGTCGATACATTCGTCCATGCGCGGTAGTGGGTAGGAGTCGCGAACCGTAACGGCGTTTAGCTTGCGATAGTCCACGCAGAACCGCATGGTCCCGTCCTTTTTAGGAACGAAGACCACGGGGCTCGCCCACTCGGCCGATGTCGGTTCGATGACTCCCGCGCGCAGCATGCGGTCAATTTCCTTCTTCTCCTTCTCGCGCGCGATGGGTCCGGCTCGGTTGGGTGCTTGGTAGATCGGCTTCGCACCGGGCTTCAGCTCGATGCGATGCTTCGTAGCATCGATCTTACCCAAGTGGCCGGACCACATGTCCTTGAACTCGGACAGCATGTCCATAATTTCCGACCGGACGGTACTGTCTTCTGCACCAATATGGACGTCTTCTTCCCACGAGCGGGTCTTCTCCGCGTCCGTATCGGTCCGCTCATCCGCGTCAGCGGGATTGCCACTGTGGGCGTCGTCCGTTTCCGGTTCTTCGCGTCGCGCGCATTCCCCCGCGGGTGGGGAATTAATCCTGCCTTCGTCCGTAGCGGATTCTTTGAGACGCGCGTATCCTTCCGTAGCGGTGGAGGATTGTCTTCTGCCATCGTCCGTAACTGGTTGTTCGCGTCGCGCCTGTTCCTCGGTAGCGGTCGAGGAATTATTTTTGTTCCCTCCCCCTTCCTTAGCGTCGGCCTCTCCGGGGACCGGCACGCCAAGTGTCAGGATGTGTGTGGGGGATGGCAACGCGAGACCAACAACGGTATGCTTGGGGACGTGGGCCGCGCAGTTTCCGAAGTTGCTAACAAGCACCGCAAACCGCTCGCCCGGGAAGAGGTCCATGACCCCCTGGGCCATCAGGCATAAATTCTTATGCGCCGTTTTGGGGTGGTTTTGCAGGAAGGAAAGCCCCCCAACCGGTTTTGCGACGCGTACCATCGCTTGGGTCATCGGGGGTATCGTGACCCCCTTGACCACGCGAATTTTCCGTGACGGTACGTTCGTCGGGAACTGCGCGCGCTTCCGGTCGGCTGAATTTTCCTCCTGTGGGAGCTGCTGCGACGGTCCCCTCGAGGCCATCTTGCGGTCGTGCATCGAGGGAGTGACTCCCGTCAGCGCTACGGACGGCGCATGATGGAACAGCACCTTCCTCTGCGGTGGCAGGATCGCCTTCACGTGGCGATCCAGGAACGTGGTTCCGAGGATACAGTCCACCGCAAGGTTGGTGACGACCAAGAACGGTACGCGCGCGACGAACTCACCAATCCGGACGTACAGCTTGAGCTCGCCGAGGGGCTTCATCGACCTATTCGAAGCGTCGATGAGCGGCGGGCTCCGCGCGGACTGGATGGCAGCGCGCCACGGTTCTACCACACAGCGTAGGTGGATTAGATTCGGGCCGGCGCCCGAATCTAGAACCGGCGTGATGGCGGGCATCATCGCGCGTCGTTGCCCGACCGTTGCGGTGACCTTATAATTTTGCTTCTTAAAGAAGCAAATTGCCGCTTCGTCCGCTCGGCTCTGCGATTGCGCGCGTACCGAAGCGGTCGGCGGGGTGCCTTGTTTATTGAGGCTTGGCACGGGGAGGATCGTCGACGCCTCTACGCGTCCTCCCCGGCTTCCCCCGCCAACCCAAGGTCCTCGGGCCCCTCGTCCGTCAGCGGTAGCGCGGGTTCTTCCGATTGGACGGTCTCGCGCGGCTCGACCACGTTGATGCCCGTGGGAGCCTGCGCACGCGAATTTCGCCACGCGGTCGGCGGTTGACGCTCGAACGGCGATTCTGGGCGGAGACCTCGACGGATCCGAAGCTTTTGATAATTGGCCTCGCGGGCCTGCAAAAGCTTCGAACGCAGCGCGCTATCCGCCACCACAGGACATTGCTCCTGTCGGTGGGTCAGGTCCAGACAGAACCGACACGGCGGGGGTCCAGGTAATCCTTGGTTGAATAACCGGACCCGCTGGTTCTGTACTGGCCTTCCGTACGGATGTGCGCGCGCGTCACCGTGCTGGGCGGGCGCCATCGGTGCGCCCGCCGGGGACGAGGCAGGTGACGGATGGTAGCTAGTCGGCGGCGAGCTAAGCGAGCTCGGCGTCGCCGACTGGTCCGTCACCGCCAGTATCTCCTCCGTTTCGGTTCCGCGCGCTGTCGGGAGTTCAGACAGGGACTCGACCGACAGCACGGGCCTTGTCCGCGCGTTGCGCGGGAATCTTCTCACCGCATCGGGCGGTGCTTGAGGCGACGCGAACGAGGTCGCCTGTCTTCGAGCCGAGCGGTGCGTCTCGCCTATCGCTTGCGCCTAGCGTGCCACCGCTTGGTAGTCCATGCCCGGATGCGTCGCGAGATAATTCCGCACCTGCGCGCACGTCGCTGGCAGAAGTCCCTCAACGAAAAGGGACTTCAAGCGCCTGTCCGAGAATACGGTTCCGCAGCGCAACGCCTTATCTCACAACTGGTTATTGTACACCTCCTCCGTCATATTAGAGCTCTGACGGAAGGAGGTGACATCACCGACCGCTTCGGAAATAACTTCGTCAATCGCGTACGTGCGTAATAAAAAGTTAACAACTTCCGCGTAGGTTTCGAGATATCGCGCTGCTCCGCATCGACTGCCATGGTGTTCCCGTGTAGTCTGGACTGGAGCAAGGCGTGACCCTGCCCAGTCAAATAGAACTGGAAACACCATACGGCCGCGCCTTCGCTGACCCCATTGTGGTCGCAGGCCATCTTGAAGCGCGCGGGAAACCCTAGCACCGCGATTGGATCTTGACCACCGAACGTGTGGGTTTTCAGCTGGACGTCCAACTTCTTCCGATAACGGTTAACTCGCCGCACGGTACTTGCGTCGTAGCGCGCGCTGCGATTTTCCGGCCTATACGTGCGGTAGTCGACGGCCTTGGGGAACAGGTCGTTCAGCGGCCTGATCACCGGCAACCGTTTCGGATCCCGCCTCGGGGCAGACCGGCGGTCTCTGCCCCTGCGATGGCGGTCTCCTTCTCCGCCGTGCTACTGTAGCCCTCCGGATCGGAGTCTTCTCGCCGGAACCGACGTCGGTCGCGCGCATTGCGGCCTCTGCGGTCGCTTCTGCGCGATCTGTCCGACTCGGTGTCCTCGTCATCGGAGGGGTATCCACCTCCTCCGGCATCGCGGTATCGCGTATAGCGTCCGTCGCGGTTCTTGCGCGTCGCCCTGTGACGACGTCTTGTGTCTTCTTCCTCGGAGGGGTTTTCTGTACCCTCCGAGGTGTAGCCTTGAGCGCCGGGTGCGCTTCTTCTGCTCGACCGATACGGCTGTCGCTTTTCTGTCGCGAAGCGCCCCAGGCGGTTTTCTGTCCCGCGGGGGCCAGCCGTATCGGCGAGTACGGGAGGGCCATTTTCTGTGGGCCCTCCTGTAGCACCATAAATTGGTGGGAGGTAAATGGTCTTACCCTCCGGGTGAGGGGCCATTGTACCGATCCCGGGTGCGGCGCCGATCGGTTCAGAGTGCGTTAGCGTAGAATCCGGAGCAGTTGAGTCGCGCTGCTCGCGTGCGTCGACTCCTGCCCCGGCGAAGGTCGTGGCCAGACGATTGGCCACGGCGGAGCTGATCGCTCCCTTTAGAGCCGTACCGGACGGGGATTCTTCATCCACAGTGGTGAGCGCGGTCACCACCTCGCATTGGACTTGAGCGGGTAGAAGTTCGTCCAAAAGCGGTGGTATCGCGCTGCGTACGTGCGCGTCCACGATCGCGGGCACCGTTCGGTCGAGGCATACGCGCGCTACCTGGGGGAGTTCTGTAGCGAGGAACTCCTCGACCCAGGCCTGGATGCGCGGCTGAATCGCGTCGACCATCCATTGGACGCGATTCTCAGTGCCCGCCGACATGGCCGGAGTAACTGTAGCATAAACACCCCCAGACGACTGGAGGTGTATGCGCAGTTCGACCTGTAGACCCCGGATCGGAGAAGGGGTGAAGCGGGCCAACCAGCTACGGAACCGGGCTCGGGCCCGGGTAGCGGTGGTAGAGCGTGAGCGAGCAGGGACGCGCGCACGCACGAGCGGATCGACGCCTCGACGCCCCGGAGCAGCACTGGGTGACGTACCAGTGCTGACGGGCGGAGGCGGTTCCGTGCTCGCTCGCGTGCTGCGCGTCCACTCCGGCTCGGCTCCGACTAAACGCGCCCGAAGAGCGAAGGCGACGTTTAGAATAAGCTGGGTGCACTCACCTTGGCGGTCGGTTGAGGACAAGCCCGTGCTTGTCCCCTTCCGCTGCCGTCGGTCCGCTCCATATTTAATATACAAAACAATCTATCATAACACTACAGTACCGAGGTACTGTAGTGGGCTACTGTAGTGCAGGTCGGCCTGCACTGTAATACTGTCAGCTATGTCGAGGCTGACAGTACACGTATTACTCGTGGTGCGTGCGCGCCTCGCTCGCGCGCTGTACACGTGTGCACGTGTATGCGCGTGTCCCTTGTCCCCGTGGTATACACGTGGACACGCGCGGTTGTACTGTAGAGCTCGACGCTCTACAGTAGCTGATCTAGTTCTTGATCTAATCTAATTTAAAGCCCCAGAGGGGGGGGTTATGCTACAGTAACATCCGATGCGGACGCTCACGTGCGGCCCGGTCGCGGTGGCGGTCGCAGCAGGGCTTCCGGGTTCTTCACCCGGGGGCGCGGTGCGCCACTGCCACTGCAGGTGCTCAGACGCCCGGAGGCGGAGTCTCCCCCTTGATCCGGTCGGTTCATCTTCGAATACGCTTCGCGATCGACGCGGTGATTTCTCAACCTTTTCCGTCCGTACGGTTCTGCGCGCGATCGAGCGACTACGCGTGCGGCTCAACCTCGAGAGTTATCCCCTCCACAAGAGTACCAAAATGTCGGATAACTCCTCTCCGCCCTGGGTTGGGTGAGAGGCGGTGGCTTTAGCGAGGGAGCACGCGGCGCGGGCGCGACGCGCTAATTGAACCGATCGGACGAGCTCGCGAAAAGGGAGTGGCTCACTGGCTGGTTACGCGCAGTCGCCCCGTGGTGCATGAACGGGAGCGACCGGTAACGGGTTAGAAGCCAGCGCGCGCGACAGACAACCGAAAACGGACGTACGTAGGCGCCAAAGGGACGGGGGCGAGCTTGCCCCCGTTTACTGGTGGGGACGGGTGCCAGGTCTTAACCCCGCAGAGGGACGCCTCGGACACCTGTCCTAGTACAGTAATACAGTACCTGCCGCCTAGTGCGTGCCGGGTACTGTACACAATTAAAAAGGTAGCGCCATAATTACTACTACCGCACGGAAGCTGCTACTACACGTGTGCACTACTGTACACGCGTGTTGCTTACAGACTACCGCACGGACGACACGTGTGCTAACGCGCACACGTAACACGCGTAGACTACCGCTCGGACGACACGTGCACTACTGTACACGTACGCCAGATTACGACCGCTCGGCATGCGCGCGCGCTCGCTACACGTGGGCACAACCGCCCACGTGTATACCGTACACGGCCGTCCGATGACCTCCGCGCGCTCGCGCCGGTCATTATACTACATGTCTCACTTTGTGCTATTCTGTGCCGCAAGTAGTGATAGCCGATGTTCGTAGAATGCGCAAAATCCCCGATGGCAGGAAGCTGCTTACGATTCCTTGCACCGTAAAACCTGTACAAAACTGCAGCATTGCTAATTTGCATGGACATCAGTCTGGCAATAATAGACACGACGGGGTTTTCACTAATGTTGCAGCGAGCCAGTGTCTTCATATAGCGAGAAATGACGTCTACCCCACCTTTAAGGTGATTCCAGTACACTGTGGGCGTTAAACGTATCATACGGGATGGAGGAATTGGGGCATTTCGTTTTTCTACACACTTGCGCAGAGCTTCACTGAGACTGTAGTATGACATGAAACTGTGTATGTCGGATGCATGAGAAAGTTGGAGCATGTCGTCATATTCCTTTGGGATATCCTTTGCGTCACCCCCTATCCAATTAAACCCTGTGTGTCTCACGCAGTTCAAAATATAAGTGTACTGATGACGAATGGTCTCAGTAAAGTTAACCATGCACGCGTACAGTATCCTTCCTTCTGTCATAGACTCACTTATCGCAACCACGAACAGAACTGAGTTTATGCCAAGTGTTGCCGCATGGTGCAAACATTGTGAGCGATATTGTGTGGTGGGGACAAGCTCGTGGAATAGCTCAGAACTCAGTAAATTGCCTCCGACGTCTGAAAGAATAATTAGCTCGCCGTACCTGTTCGCTTTCAAAGAAGCGGACTGTATTGTAGTCAGTGCAGTCATGGTCTTGATTTCTACGGCAAACACCTGGATCATTCCTTCCTCATTCGAAGCGGCTGCGATAGCATCAGGGCTATCAGCAAGCAATCGGCAGCTTTTGCTCTCAAGCAGGCCCGTGCTGCGCACATGCAGCACTTTAAAGCGAGTACTTTCATCAAATGAATATGATGCACAAAATAACTGTTTCATGTAAGCCCCTTTCTGATTTTCGAAGAAGGCAGGCAGAGCCTTTGCAACTTCAATTTCGTTGCGTGAACCCTCCCTCATGCCTGTAGCATCAGCGCGGATCAGAATTAGATTTAGAATTAGATCGCGCGCCCGCACACACGTGTACCGTCAGTACTGTCACGACGCCGGCACACACGTGTATCATCGGCGCGCGCGAGCACACGTGTATTGACAGCGCTACAGTAGCTGAGTACGGTAGCTCAGCACTGTAACGCGCTACAGTGCAGTACGGACTGTACTGTAGCCCTGTATGATAGATGCGATAGTCGCGTAACTGTATATTAAACCACGGGAACCGACGGCGTGGGGGGAGGGAAGCATCGGCTTGGCCAGACCCTAACCGTCGGCTAACCCGGAACGCTTACTCTAACTCGGAGACGCTCTCTCTGTTCGCGTTTTAGAGTAAAAGGACACGGGTAGCGGACGCGTACGTGCGCCTGCGAAATAGGACCCGCCTCCGCCCGTCGGTACTGGAACGTCACCCAGTACCGCGCCGGGGCGTCGAGGCGTCGATCCGCTCTACGGCATACACTAACGCATTCACGACCCGACCCGCTCTACCACCGCTACCGGCCCGTGTCCTTTCTCACGCGTTGCTTACTGGTCCTTTCTGTTCTTCTCGCGTTCTACAGGGTCTCTTACGCGGACTGAGCATACACCCCTGTCGTTGGGGTGTTTATGCTACAGTGGTCTCCCGATCTAGAAGGCCACGCGATTATCGCGAGAAGAATATCTTTCGAATCCGCGTCCGCGCGCGTCGAAATCGAAGAAAGAACCGCGAACTCGATTCAGACGGAACCGGCGAATATGGAGTCAACCGCGCGCCGCGCCTCCGAGTCAGGCGCGCTGCGCGCCCCCTTCGGCGGCGCCGCCGCAGGTCCTATCGACCTCGAACCGTCGCCTGGGTTTTCAGAAGGACGCGCTCGCGCGATGTATGACAGGATCGCGGAATACATCGAGGACGTCCGGACCTCGCTTCGAATTGACGTCTCGGACGCGATATATACGCGCTGAATGGAAGAGCTACACTCGCTTTGCGAAGGAAGGTTTGACCGCGTCTCCCAATCTTTGGAGAACCTCCGAGCACTAGTCGACCAGTTACAGAGTCGGCTAGCGCTCGTCGAGGATTCGCGCCTCGATTCCCCTGTCGAGGACAGGGAAGGCCGCCCTGAGAGGTCGGCCTAATCAAGACCACCTGACGCACAACCCTTCCCGTCTGCGAAGCAAATACACGCGTTTGCCCATATGGCCGCGGAACTCAACTCGACGCCGAGACGCGCTCGCGAGGTGGAACAGAACCCGACCAACAGGTCGCCCGGAGCCCCTACGAGGGGGCCCTGTGCCACTGTTCCCCCGATCGCGTCAGACGCGCCGGAGTTCCGACCGACTGGTGCCGGATCCAGTCGGTACGCGGATGGCCCAAGACCACTAATGGACGCGAATGTCGCGTCCGAAACCCAAGCCCTCCTGTATGTCGCCGGAGACATACGGGGGATGAGACGTGTACCGTACGCGGACGACCAGGACCGTGGAGGAGCCGCCCGCGGATCAAGAAAACCGATTCTCTCTTTCGATCCTCGCTGGGGCGGCTACCAGCCGGTGGACCTCACCGCGCATCCCGGTCCGGTCGATATCCGAACGCTGCCCGTCACCCCTTTCGGGACGTTGGGACCCGCGGCACCCGGGGTCGAGCCCGTCCATACCATTATACAGGAGTTCAGCGATGTCGCGAACTACCGCATGTATCGGTTGGACAATACGTCGAGGCTCGTTACCTCGGGAGACTCGGGACGGATCGCGAAGTACATCCAGCGCTGTCGTGGGATTCGTCCCACGATGCGTAGCTTCGACGGCACTGAAGCGATTCAGTTACTACCGTTCCTGAAGGATATACGTATCACCTTCAACGCGCAACACCTAACCGAAGGTGTTGCCGTCCGCGTCTTCGCGCATTTTCTTGAACGCGACGCGGAAAGATTGTATACGAGTTACACCATGCGCGGACTACGCGCTGGCCAGCTTCACGACGATATAAGCTGGCCCGGTCTCGTCAACCAGTTTATCAAACGCTACCTCACGGACGACGTGTTAGGTGAAGCGTATGATACGGTCGCGACCGCGCGACAGCATCCCCACGAGACGGAGAACGCGTACGCGGATCGATTGGAGTCCGCCGCGTTCCGATGCACCGCGGTGTTCACCGAACAAGCACTCGTGCATTATTTCGTGCGCGGACTAGCCCCGGCGACCCGAGCCGCCGTGGCTGAGACGGTTCAACGACTGCCCGGATCGCAGAAGACAGACCTCTCAAGCATCCGCCGTATAGCGACGGCGGAAGGTACTACGTTCCGCGCGCGTCGCGGCCTACCCCTGCCGGATCCGAAACCGGCGGGGAGAGCGGGTCGACCATCAAGGTCGACTGCGGCAAATTCACCCGCGACAGCCCTCTATATTAGAGAAGATGACTGGCAGGCCGACCCTGTCCTCATCGCGCGAGGCATGGAGCAAGGGGGAGGTCGACCTCCCACACCGGCGTCAACGCGGTCGACCGGAAGCTTCGCCACCGCGTTCGCGCATACTCCGCGCCTGCCAAGTGGTACGGACCGCACCGTGCATGAGCTGGACATTTCGCGTCAAGGAGGGGATCGCATATCGGCAAGCGTCCCCAAGTTAACCGAAGAGGAGACGCGTCACGCGGCATCTTTCGCATCCACAGACGGTAGCGCGTACGTCTGTTGGCTATGCCGTACGTACGGACATGCCATGTACGCCTGTCCATTCCTGTCGCCCGAGCAACGGATGTTCACCCCGTACAGGAATTACAAGTACCAGATGGAGACGTGTCCTGGGATGCGCAACCTCTTCCAGCAATCGGTTCGCGAGGACCGATTTCCGCGTCAAGGGTACCCGAGTCGAGCGGGTGCGGGCGCCCGCTTCGCCCCCCGCGATGGCGGGTACCGTCGTAACGAACTCGACCAACGCGGGGGACGCGACTTCCGCCAGGCGGACACGCAATATCCGCGTCAAGACGGAAGGGGAGACCGGGACCGTTCCCGACTCCCGCCGGGGGTACAAAACGCGATAATTTACCTCCAGGACTGGGCACAGGATACGCATGGCCAGCCCAGGGGGGGACGCGAAGGAGATCTGGAACCCGCGGCCCCGCAAATTCTACAACGTCCGGACGTGGTGAATCAAGGCCTCGATGTATCCGAATACTTCGACGAAGCCGCGAGACCGAGATGGACCACGCCCGCGCTCCCACTCGTCGAGGGACGCGGAGGCGCGCCAGCTGTCGGTAGCAACGCGCTTAGCTCCGATAGCTCCGGTAGCTCAAAAACGCGTAAAGACGGTTACGCTCGCGCGGTCGCGTGAGCCGTCTTGTCCATATCCCATCGACCCGTCACCGCGAGCCCGACAAGGGCACGGGGGATATTTACCGATAATATCCCCCACTCCCCCACGCGAAGACGCCGAGACTCGCGTGATTCTGGCGCAGGAAATAAGGGACGTCGTGGCTTCCGTATGCCCGACGCCCGAGAAGAAACCGCCAGAACCCCCCGTGAGCTCGAAGCTGCGGGAGGAACGCGAACCGTGCAAGGACGCGACTAGTCGTGCGGACGTCAACGAACAACAGACGTCCCGCGCCCAAGGAAGAAGGACGCGTAAACGCGGAAAGAGCCACCGCCGACGCCCCAGGCGAATCGACCTCACGAATCGGACCGCGCCGAAGGTTGTCGACGGCGTCATCTGCTTGATGACGTCGAAGATACATAATGTCCTCGGCTCGATAGCCACGGAGGACAACGCGTTCAAGCCCCACATTATCGCCGTTGATACGTGCTCGGGATACAATCTGGTGAGGAAGGCCGACCTTCCTCCCGACTGGACGCGTTACGTAATACGAGACGCGCCTCTGCCACGGCTGGCAGGCGCGAATAGCAACCCGCTCAAGCTTAGCGCGGCTGTCCGGCTGGACGTGCGGCTCCGGAACACGACGTTCCGGGTTCTGTTCGTCGTCACGGACCAGCTCGCGGTTCCAGTTCTCCTTGGGACCGCGTTCATTGGCGCGCACGTGCGTCGTATCGATGTCGACGCGCAGAAGCTCGCCCTCCGTCAAGGTGGCACCATTGCCATTGTCGACGGGAGGGGGAGCCGTCTCCCCCGACCAGACGACAAGGCCGTCAGACGAGTCGAGCTGACGTACGCGAAGAAGCCCCGCAGGCGATCCGTATTGCCCGCTGGGTTACCATCCCCGCGATGTCACAAGCTCGCGTACGCGTAACGACCTCGGGGAAGGGGCTCGTCTTCTTGGAACTCAAGCCGTCGCTTCAGCACCGCCACGGGGTGAGGTTGACCAACGGCGTGGCCGAGGTCCTACCGCACCAGACCTTCGAGGCCGTCGTCGCGATTTTTTCGCGTCGCACGAGGCGGCTACCAAAGCACACCGTCGTTGGCTACGCGAAACGAAAGCCCCTGGCGATCCTAACGCCCGAGTGCCGGTTCGCGGAGGAGATCGCGCACGCGTTGCACCTTACCGACTTGGACGACCAAGTCGGTGAGGTAGGAGCTGGCCGACCAAGCTCCGCCGAGGAGGTGATCGCGAACGCGGAGGTACGATCCGCGGAGTGCCCCCTGCCGACGGAGGGCACTGTACGCGTACCAGATAAGGATCCCAAAAATCCCGCAACGGATTGGGAAAAGGGAATGGATTTGTCATACATCACTGATGACAGGTTACGCGGACAAGCCCTCGAGATGCTACGCAAGCACTCGGGCTTGTGGGACGGTACGCTCGGAACGATCCGAGCGACGGAATACGGTATCCCCCTCGAGCCAGGCACGAAGCCCATCCGCTCGATGCCCTATCCGAAAGGGCCCGCGATGCCGAAATGGTCGCGAGAGAGGTCCACAAGATGCTGAATGCGGGAGTCATCGAACCCGCCAGCACCGAGTGGGCCTCCCCGGTAGTCCTAGTTCCAAAGAAGGACGGAACCCTTCGGTTCTGTGTGGACTACCGGCGCGTGAACGCAAAGACGCTAGCGGATTCGTATCCGCTGCCGCGTATGGACGATTGTATAGATTCGCTGGGCGACGCGGCAGTCTTCACGACGTTAGACTGCAACTCCGGCTACTGGCAGATACCAGCCGTGCCGGAGGACCGCGACAAGACGACGTTCACCACGCACATGGGGACGTTCCACCACCTACGGATGCCGTTTGGGCTGAAAGGGGCACCGGCCACCTTTCAGCGCGCGCTCGACATCATCCTCTCAGGCGTCCGTTGGCAGATCTGCCTCGTCTATTTGGATGATGTAATCGTCTTTTCGCGTACGCACGAGGAGCACGCGAAACACCTCGACACTGTCTTGAGCCTGTTGGGGAGCGCCGGCATCTCCCTCAAGCTCAAGAAGTGTAGCTTCTTTCAGCCCAAGGTCCATTACCTGGGGCACGTTATATCCCCAGGTTAGCTCAGCGTCGCGGAGACCGCGGCCGACGCGTTCGGGACGTTCACGTTCCCGAGGACGCTGACGCAGGTGCGCTCGTGCCTCGGGGCGTGCAACGTCTACCGCCGCTTCGTCAAGGGATTCGCGAAAATTGCGCGTCCGCTAACGGATATGACGCGTAAAGATGCCGACCACGACTTCGACCATCCCACCGCGTTGCAACTACACGCGTTCGAGGAGCTCAAGTCGCGGATGATCGCCCCACCTATACTCGCGCTTCCGCGGTATGGACGACCGTACATGATAGATACGGACGCGAGCGCGTATCAGCTTGGCTGCACGCTGTTGCAGGAGCACGACGGGTCCAACGACTGGCGCCCCGTCGGCTACTGGTCCTACTCGCTGAACGACAGCGAGAGGAACTACAGCGCGACTGAACGCGAGTGTTTCGCCGTAGTGTGGGCCGTCCGCACACTACGGCCGTACGTAGAAGGCACCAAGTTCACCGTCCGTACGGATCACGACGCGTTGAGGTGGCTCATGTCCCTCGCCGAAAGTTCCGGAAGACTCACGAGTTGGCGGCTACGTCTGGCTGAATACGACTTCACCATTCAGTACCGCCCCGGACGCGTGCATCAGGTTCCGGACGCGTTATCGCGTCTCATCTCGACGAGGGTCGCCGACGACCCTCGCCCAGTCGTCGAGGTGGGTGACGACATTCCCACTTTCGACGTGGGCACTACAGTATGTGACGTTTCGGACGAGCTCGTAGACCACTTCTGCACCGCGAAGTGTGACCACAAGACCGTCCAGGTGCTCGTCACCACGCGGAAGCAAACCGAGACGCAAAGAAGAACGCGTGCTCGAGCACGCGACGAGCGGAGGGGCGACGACGAAGCCCCGCCTCTAGAAGGACACCACACGTTGTGGGAGGAGACCCAAGAATTTGACGCGACCGATATCGAACGCGTAGAAGGCACCGAAGCCGACGCGTCTGACTCCCAGGTCGCCCCACCGCAGGACGACCTGCCGGCCCCTCTTACGATAGAGGAGATAGCCGAGGAGCAACGCGTTGACGACTTCTGCCAAACGGTATTGGCAAGACAGTCTGAGTCCAAGGACTCCGCGTTCTTCGAGGACCACCAAGGGGTGCTGAAGCGCAGACACCCCTTCGACCCTGACATCGTACAGGTGGTGGTGCCTCGGACCTTACGCGCTCGCTTGCTGCGGCTCTGCCACAACCCGGCCATCGCGGGACACCCGGGGCAGAACCGCATGTACCACGCGCTCCGTGGCGAATATTATTGGCCACACTTGGCTGCGGACGTCGCCTCTACCGTGCGAGGGTGCCGGACCTGCGCGATGAATCGCGTTAAGCTACGGAAACATCTCAACCGATTGAGATTGTTCCCCGCAACGCGTCCGCTGGAGAGTCTCGCGATAGACATCCTGGGACCACTCCCGAAGACCAAGGCAGGGAAGCGATTCCTCCTGGTCATAACGGACCGCTTCACGAAGCTCACACTAGTCGTCGCGCTTCGAACCATTACGGCGTATACGGTCGCGATCGCGTTCTGCGACGCGTGGGTCTTCAAGTATGGCGTGCCGCGTTCGCTAGCGAATAAATTGCGGACCGTTGTCCGATAATAGCTATTATCGGACAACGGTCCGCAATTTAACGCGAAGTTCTTCCAGAGTGTGTGCCGCGTCCTGAGGATAACGAACATATACACCTCCGCGTACCATCCCCAGACAAACGGGGAGGTTGAACGTTACAACCGCACGATCGCGTCGATGCTTCGTAACTACGTGAACGAACATCAGGATGACTGGTACGTGTACGTGGGACCGTTGACTTACGCGTACAAATCCCACGGACACCGAACCACGCGTACGACACCTTTCGAGCTCGAGCTTAGCAGACCCCCTCCGGAGTTCTCTCTCCGCAGAGCCGACGGGGACGCACCCCCGCCGGATAGGGGAACGCAGCGGGCAGAGTTCCTCAAGACACTCGACGCGACAATACAGAAGGCCTACGGAAGCCTGCGTCGAACGCAGGCCCGTTACAAACGCGACCTCGATAAACGCGTTCAGAGGATCAACGCGCGCCTCAAGCCCGGCGATTACGCGTATCTCAACCCCACCGACGGGGCAAAGACGTCGAATAAGCTCGCGTCACCGGCCGTTGGAGCATACAGCATCTTGGCCAACGACCGACGCACGATCACAATCGATCGTGATGGGGTGACCGAGCGCGTCTCCGCAGACCGCTGCGTGTATGCGCCTCCCCCTACAAGCGCGCCACGCCCAAGTACTACCACCCCGGGTGACCTTGCAAACAAGGTCACCGAGGGCACACAGTACGCCGTCGAACGGCTGCTAAAACATCGCGTGATGGGAGACGGAACGACCGAGTTCCTCATCAAGTGGGCGGACTACGATACGCCCGCCTGGACCGCGAGAACTCACGTGCCGGAGGAGTTAGTGTCGCGCTACGCTAAACGAATCCGGACGCGTACAGGGAGGGACCTCTCCTCGGAAGTCAACGCGGACGTTCACTCTTGAGGAGGGGGCCCTCAACCCCCTCGTCACCGCAAAATTAATGACTCGCGGCTAGAGACAGATTACGCCTACAGAAGGTCAAATGTGCCCATACGAAGGGGCGGCAAAGGAAATCGCGAAATGTCAAGACGTATTGACCATCAAGTATCGCGGACGCGACCCACCGGCGGTAACTGAACTAGGAGGAAAATACAGCACGTACGGCCTTACGAAAATTGGTCGTAGAGCAACCAGCAGGACAAGGAAGTTAAAGACCTCCGAAGGAACGCGGAAGCAGCAGATAGCACTCGCGAGTACAGTGCTCGACTCGAAAAGGGGAGAGGACTTCAAGACGGGTTGACAGTCTAAGCCCACTCACGCGACACACCAACACCCAGTAGCACGAACGGCTGGGAACGAAACGTCTCGCGTAGTTGCCGTCGTGATCTAGGAGAGCGTCGTCGCCGCCCTAGTCGGGAAATGGCCCGATCGGTCGCGGCCAGTATCACGCGTGGGGGGGACTCACGAGCTCGCGGTAGCAGATGCCCGACAACGCGCAGACGAGAAGAGGTGGGCATACAAAAATTGACGCCGCTGCGACCCCACTGTACTATGCGGGAAGGGCGCCGTCGCGCGCCGCCAACCCCACTGTTAGTCTGTTACCACAAACCAAAAACAATTGAGGGCGATGCTCCAAAAATATGTGGGAAACACAGACCGAATGACACTGTATGCCAAGTCACTGCCGCTATTGGCTAGGCGGCAAACCGCCACCACCCCGGAAATAATCAAGAAAGAAAGAAATGCACAGTGAAGCAACGTGCACGTGCGCACGTGCCCCTACGACCGACAGGACAGGTCGGAGGAACAACACGCAATCGGACAGCTAAAAGCAGCGTGTGGAGCGCGTGCCCTTCGATGGGGCACGCCCCATATTGTATGGTAGGAGGTGCGGATAAGAGCGTCGACACCGACCTCCCCCGGCCCCAACGCGCGTTGGAGGGCGCGGGCGAACAACAACGAGGATTTAGAGATTCGCCGCACGTGCTCGAACGCGCTGAGAGCGTACACACGAAGACGCCGCCGTCACCACGCTACAGAGCGCGGACGCGCCGCCGCAGGGAGCCATCGCCGCCGCGCGCTGTCACGCAGCTTTGCGGCGGCTCCGTCCCCCACCGCCTCGACAGGGGCGACCCCGCGACACACCGCCGCCTCGGGCGAAGAGGCGGTAGAACGGGGATCACCGCGAGTACGCACTCGTCGCTTGCACACCGGATTGGGGAAGAGAGGACGCCCAGCGCGCGCTCGGCGGACGCGACACGAAGAGCACACGAAACGCGAAGACGTCGCGTAGGAGCGTGCCTTCAGCACCGCGCTCGGACGAGCTGGGCGCGTAGCGAATAGTTCGCGACAACGCGCGGGGTCGTGCTCGTCCTCGACCGGGACCCGCGGTAACGGCACCGGAGGAGGGGTATGACGGACCGCTCACCCGACGCTCCGACACTTCCCCCTTTACGATCGACTCGACAACGCGATGAGCGGGCGGCAGGCCCGGCAGCCGGCTACCAGAAGGAAAAGGAAACGCGCACGCGACGGCGAAACGCGCATTCAAGGGACCACCGCAAAAGCCCTCACCCCTGGGTGTCAGAGACCCGCCGGTAGCGGGCTCTGATTTAATAACGCGTACGACGGCCAGGCGGACGTAGTGAGGGACGTGGCGCGCCATCACCACCCGCGACTCGCGTATGAAGAGAAGGCCGGACACCCGCGAGCGCAACGTGTCGAGAACAAGCGGCGGGCCCGACGACGGGACTGTACGCGGAAATCGCGTACCGGTGCGGGGACGAGAAAGGACGGCCGCGATGCGCTAGCCGCCGTGCGCAGTCACCGCAAGCGACGCATGTTGACCCGATACGCACGCGGCTGCGTACCGCGAGAAAGGGAGTCGCGCGGAGGTCGCGACACGATGGTGGTTAACTAGAAAGGAGGTCTAGGAACCCAGGGACGGTCGCTAATGGGTCCGATACGGGCGGACCAATTTAATGCTATCACGCGGTGACGCGAGGTAATACGCGAGTTCAACGGGATGCGTCTCCCGTCCGATCGGTCGAAGCCGGAGCACGGTCCCCCGCGGGGCAATAAGTGGGGTACGGAGGGACCCCCGAGTCAAGTTCGTCTAAGCTTGGCATCGCGACCGCGGGGTACGGGACAGCCCCACGCGACGGCTCAGCGGGCACCCCCGAGTCATACGGCGCACGGACATCGTAACGCAAATGCGCGTACGGATCGCGAACCCCCGACCGCCGGGGTGTAGCCTGGAGGTCAGTTCTTCCGCGGTTCTCCGTAGGCGCGGTGACCCGAGCCACCCGCAGAACGTCGCGTTCCTGCCGGTATCGATCGCGGTCGAACAATGCGCGCTCGAGCTCACCCGCCTGCTGCGAGGAAGCCTGGCGGATAGTCGCCAGTTTGCGTTCGGCTACGTGCAACGCCGACAAATGGGAATCGCGTTCCTTACCGATCCGACGCGCCTCGTCGCTGCGACAAAGGTGCCAATTCGCGAGGGTGCCTAGGAGGGCCCCCACCTGCCAAGCACGATCCGAGGATCCCCCGAGCACCAGCGTCAAACCGGGAACCTCCCGAACGTCCTCCCTCGACAACGTAAGGATACGCACAGCTGACCCGTGCATTTGACGCGAAACGGGCGCGTCCAGAGGAGGGACAGGGATCAACGCCGATGCCAGGGAGGGTTCGGAAACCCCCTCCCGTTCGCGCATGCGGTCGGGCAGTAGCCCGTGAGTCGGCGACGAGACCAAAAAAACGGGCGCAGGGACCATAGCATCTAAGTCGCGATAACGCTTCCGGCGCCCCTTCCGCGCTTCGGAACCGACGCCACCGCGTTTCCCTGAGGGCAGCCCCGTCGAGGGGCTAGCCACGGGACGGGACAAGAACGCGTCCCCTCGCGTATCATACGCGAGAAACGCACTCCGGGTGCCCGTGGCAAAATCCATCCACGAGTGGTGGTGCCGTTCGCTCACTTCGGAGGCGCGCACCATCAGGTCCACGACCGCCCCGAAGGACCAAGGCAGGTGAGGCGAATGGTGCTCGTGAAGATGGAGAGAGGCGTTCGGCAGCCCCGGGGCCAGCCGCTCTACCCACGCGATCGTCTGGCAAGGCTGTAGGAATACGCGTTCGCTGATGCTCACCTCGGTCATATACGCGCTGCATAGCGACCAAGCCCACTCCCGCTCGTAGTTGTACACAAAGCGCGAGTGGGCTGGGTGAGACGAATCCGCGCACGCGAATCCGAAGTGCTTAAGCACAGGTGGAAGAAGTGGATGGACTCCCAAGGACGGGAAGGAGTCTCGGATTGACGGTGGTAACTCCGGGAAGTCGTGCACGGATAGGCCGCGTTCAAACGAGGCGGATAAGAAGACGCGGCCGTCCTTTTCCGCGGCGGCGCGATACGCAGACCAATCGAAGTGGGCTACGGCCACCTAGTGCAGCCGCATAAGGGAACACGCGGACTTCTGCAGCGCGACGAGGGGCTTCGAATAAGCGTACGGACGAGGGCATACGTAGAGCCCCTTGACTTCGGGCAGAACGAATCGATTCGGATCGCCCGGTTCGCCCCCGAAGGGGTGGACAGCCATCCGGTCAACGTACTCGGCTTCATCTGCGCTATACGCGAACGTGCGGTCACCCGGAATGCCATCGGGTATCTGGTACGCGACCCCACCGCCTTCCGCGAGAAGTCGCCGGAGGGCGAAGGATGCCTCATCCACGAGGCCGGCCTCGTGGATCCTCCGGGCACGCACCAGATCGGGACGTAAGCTCGCCCGCGAAAGCAGCTCGGCCACGGTGATCCCTGACCGCGCGTGCCGCTGCCACGCGTACTGTAGACGGTGGAGAGGAAGCGGCGTGGACCGCTCCATAACAGACCCGAATCACAGGGTGGGAGCCGCCGACGACCCCGGGCACCGGCAACTGCCGCATGCCGCGTGGGAACCAGAGCGGGGCTGGTACGTCAACCAAGCACCCTCGCGTCGAGACGCAAGGTCGGTAGACGGGTTACCAAGGACCGTGGCGTTCGGATCGCCCGACGGCTCGTGGACCTCCGCCGTCGCCGGTCGCGGCAGCCCTGCTCCGGGGAGCATGGGGGTTTCGGTCTCACCAGAGGCCGGAGGCGCATTCAGTTCGGCAGAGACAGTGGAGCCCCTGGAGGGGCGCGAGGCCTGGAAGGGCCCCGGAACCGAAGCATCTGCGGGCGGCGCCTCCGGCGGCGAGGCGGACGGGTTGCCTCCAACGGGAGAGGCCGACGCCAGGGTCATGGCAGAAAAAGACCGGGCCCAAGGAGAAGAGGAGCGCGAGGAGGACAACCGCCTCGGTTGCGGTGAGGACAAGGCGTTCGCGCTGAGCGCGGAAAGGGGCGACGACAAGCCAGTCGGAGAGGACGAGAACTGTGCGCGGGCTTGGGCGGCGACGGTACACAAGGGAGCGTGATGAGGCGAGACAGTTAGGAGGGCCCCCTCTTCAAGCCCAGCGTGAACGGGGACGTTCACTCTTGAGGAGGGGGCCGTGTAGCATCAGCGCGGATCAGAATTAGATTTAGAAATAGATCGCGCGCGCGCACACACGTGTACTGTCAGGACGCCCGCACACACGTGTACTGTCAGTACTGTCAGGACGCCGGCACACACGTGTATCATCGGCGCGCGCGAGCACACGTGTATTGACAGCGCTACAGTAGCTGAATACGGTAGCTCAGCACTGTAACGCGCTACAGTGCAGTACGGACTGTACTGTAGCCCTGTATGATAGACGCAATAGACGCGTAACTGTATGTTAAACCACGGGAACCGACGGCGTGGGGGGGAGGCAAGCATCGGCTTGGCCAGACCCTCACCATCGGCTAACCCGGAACGCTTACTCTAACTCGGAGACGCTCTCTCTGTTCGCGTTTTAGAGTAAAAGGACACGGGTAGCGGACGCGTACGTGCGCGTGCGAGCTAGGATCCGCCTCCGCCCGTCGGTACTGGAACGTCACTCAGTACCGCGCCGGGGCGTCGAGGCGTCGATCCGCTCTACGGCATACACTAACGCGTTCGCGACCCGACCCGCTCTACCACCGCTACCGGCCCGTGTCCTTCCTCACGCGTTGCTTACCGGTCCTTTCTGTTCTTCTCGCGTTCTACAGGGTCTCTTACGCGGACTGAACATACACCCCTGTCGTTGGGGTGTTTATGCTACAATGCCCATCGTTGTAACTAATGGTTTCGTGACCCAAGCCGAGACCGAAGCTTCCTGTAGGGACGCCTGAGCTCTTATTGTAGCAGGTGCGACCATGGCGTCTTCAGACAGCTGTCCATCTTCGCCCCCATCTAAATTGACTGTCTCGTAAATAATGTCCTGTTTGAGCTGTAGAACAGCTGCGACAAGCTCAAGCTTTGGAACTCTTAATTCCAAGCCACGCCCAAAGACGGCTAGCGTTGCTTGCAGGTCACTTTTTGTAAAAGAAGTGATCCTGGACTGCGAATACCTCCTAACCCAACCCGCCATCATACGCCTGTCTGAGGGCCTGTCAATGGTTTGTTTTCGAATTGCCAGGGCATCAAGCACAGATTCCCAGTGCTCTGAGATGCACCGTTCTGTTTCGGTGATATCGTCCGGTAGGGTGTTAGCCCCATCGCTGATACGTCTACCACGCAATTTCGCTGCCATTCCTCTCAATCTCGTATTGTAGTCCCGTGCCACAGCCACGACAAACCCATGGGCTGTCCTTGAAGTAAATCGAAATGCCCGCAGTAGAACCCAGACTGGATCTTCGGATTGTAGATACGTTAACGCATTGACGCGGTTGAGTGCTTGACTGACAATCCTGCGTCCGTCCTCCGAAAATACGGACCTGTTCGGCGCCCCTCTGTCTGGACCGGAACTGAATACCACGAGGGACTCACTGAGCTCCTTCATACCTGCATCAGAGCGAAAGGCTTCTTTCACGACGACAGTAAAACATCTGGAAGGGAACATAGCGGCATTATTATGTACCAGGGCTGCTATCCTGCCAGAACAACTTTCCCGATAAATGCATGCCTCTACCTGTCGAATCCCGAACCTCACATGTGAACCAGATTTTAGACGTGCATTATAAACTGCACGACATCCTTTCTCGGACACAATAACTCCTCTGTGCCTCGCAGTGATATGACCATCTCCGAATACATAAGGGTACCATAAGTCTCGTTTATGTGTACCAATTAAACTGGCCTCGAGAGTGCACCCCGTCGCGCTCGATGCTAGTGACGTCGCGCACGTCGATGGCGGAAAACCAAGGAGCGGCCGCGTACAGTAAGGGATAGTCGCGCATGGATTTACCTTGGAGCTCGGCTAGTGAGGGGTATCGACGAGGGGTTGATGAAGGATGGAGATCGGGATGGAAGGCCGGTTCAGGAATGTTGGTGTCCGGGGGAAGTCGGGGTATGGGAGGAAGGTCGCTAGGAATGGAAGGCGTGTATGAGAAGCCCACACCGCGGCGACCGCGGGTGGTATGTCCGGCAGTGGGATCCGATGAAGGAAACATGGAGATCGTCTTACTCTCACGCAAGCGGCGACCGATGGTCGGAAGAAAAAGGAAGAAGTTGGGAAGCAAGGGAGTGAAGCCGCTGCGCAAGAGCGCTCAGAAGGGGGATATGTAGTGCAATACCCGTCTCGGGTAGGGGGGTGAAAGGAAGTGAAAAAGGAAAAAAATGGATACTGTAGTCCGGGTTTGGGGGACACACGTGTGCGACGAAGCCCACGATTATTTTAATTATTTAATTTATTTACTAATTACATCTAGAATCTAGAGCCGGGAGCTACTGTACTCGCCCCGGCGGGGCTCTATATAACTTAGCCCTTTGACCGAACAAGTCAATAAACCAACCCGAGTTGCCGGAGTTGAATGTCGCCTTGGTCGAAGTCCGTCTCTACCGAGACGGCCCCTTTTACCTAAGCCTACGGCATCCTCTATTGCTCGGTGGTTCCCTTTTCTTTTTCCTTTATTTCCCTATCCTTTTCTATCTCTAATTCTACCTATTTTTCCCTTATCTTGTGTTGCTGCCATCGGCCTCGGTTGCGACCGAACCGGTGTAGGTGTTTCGAGCCATCGGGCGGCACAGTTGAGGTAGCGCTGCCAGTTTCATTTCATCCCGTCGGGCTGCGTTGCGACGCCCCCGTCGAAGGCCTTGTCGCGTTACAAGGTGTCGAAGAAGCTCAACGAGCATTGGCCTTACAACCCAGTGGAACCGGGGTACCTAAGTACGCGCCCCACCCCACACTCGTTGAGCAGTTCTCTTCGCAAGTCTCTACCACATCGATCCCAGGCCGGGTTATTTATCTGCGCCCCCACCCCCATCAGGGATCTGAGCTACTACGAGTCGCAAGTTCGTTTAAACGGAGAAGGGAGAGTCGGACACTCCGTAGCGCTGTGACATCGGCAGTTCTTCATTTTGCTGCCGTTGTTGTTTTGGCTGGACCATCGGACCGCGGTCTCTGCCTGACAGGCGCATTGCGCTACAGAGAGGTACTTTCTCCGCTTGATTCTCACGCAAGTACTAGGGGCTACTTCTTTCCAGAATCTGCGCACCGTCGATGGAGTAGAGTGTGCCAGTTTCCGAGAGGCCTGCTGTAAGATGGGACTTCTAGCAGACGACGCAGAGTGGAGGCACGCCATACGGGAGTCCTTCCGTTCTTCGTTTGTGCCTCTATCTCGCGTGTTTGCTACTATCCTGGCATACTGCGAGCCTTCTGATCCACGTGCGCTCTGGAACGAGCATGTGTTGTTATTCTTGACAGATATACGTGCACGCGCACGCGGGCCTGGGAACAGTTCCCTCCTAAAACAACTCTCCAATGATGAACACGCATTGTGTACATTTTACTGGAGGTGATGGACGCGCTGCAGTCTATGAGTCGTCACACTCTCACGGACTTCAACCTGCCTGAGCCTATGGAAGACTTTCCACCGTTGCACGAAGGGCCTTCTACGAACTCGGGTCATGTGAACACGGAAGTTCTGGAGCACTGACTTCAGCAAGCTCTTCCGCTCTTCAATGAAGGGCAGAGAAATGCATTTAATCGAATCGTGGGTTCCATTCTTCCAGGCGTGCCCGCCCAAAGCTTGCAAGGGCTATCTACTCCACCACTTGCCCCAATCGCAGGTAGTTCTACTGCCCCCAACTCACGCGTTTTCTTGCTTTATGCTCCAGGTGGCACTGGCAAGACTTTCCTTACCAATTCTATACAGAACGTGCTCACCATTCGTGCCAAAACTGTTTTACCTGTCGTCACGTCGGCAGTAGCTGAAGTCTTACTCGATGGCGGCAGAACTGCGCATTCAGTCTTTAAGATTCCTCTACCTATTCTGTCAGATAGTACGTGTAACATCTCGCCCAACTCCACGTTAGTTAAAGATATGAAAGACGCCAACTTGATCATATGGGATGAGATCGTAATGTGCCATAGGTCTTGTATAGAAGCTGTAGACCGCACCCTACGCGACCTGACTGGCACCGACGTTCCTTTCGGCGGTAAACACGTCCTGTTTTCTGGAGACTTTCGCCAGATTCTTCCAGTCGTTCCGGGCGGGTCAAGAGCAGAGATAGTCAATGCATGCATCAGATCCTCGAATCTCTTCCGAAGATTCGAGTCGCTCTCTCTCACTGAGAACATGAGACGTTCATCTCTCCGCCAAGATACGTCCGCAGGCCACGAGTCTCTCCAGTTCGCACCATTTGTACTTGAAGTTGGTGAAGGACGACTGCATGGTCCAGACCAACCCGACTTGATACGTCTTCCGACTTCTGTTCGTACTGTGAGCTCCATCACAGACCTCAGTCGTACCATATTTGATAGCATTGCGACACGGCAATCTGACATGGATTGGAGCACTTCTAAAGTCATCCTAGGAAGTAAGAACAGTGCTCTGCTATAAATCAATGAGATTGTCGGGGACATGATTCCGGGTGCGTATCGCACGTTCTTGAGTGCATACAAAGTAGATAACGAAGACCGAAACGTCCTATCCAGTAGAAATATTGAATACAATGACTGCGGGTACTTCTCTACCCGACCATCAACTAAGGTTGAAGAAGGGTTTCGTTGTCATGCTTCTTCGGAACCTAGACCCTAACGATGGACATGTCAACGGCGCTAGGTATATAGTAGATAGCCTGTCTAACAGCTTGCTTTGTCTCCGCGTAGGTACTGGAAGTCATCAGGGAAAGCCACTCTGCCTGCCTCGCATGCCCTGCGGACCCAAAGACGACAACTTTCCTGTCCCAGGATTTACAAGGACCCAGTTTCCTATCGCACTTGCTTTTCCATGACTACAAACAAGGCGCAGGGACAGTCTTTTGGAGGACTCCTGGGACTAGATCTTAGAAAGCACTGCTTCTCTCACGGTCAACTATATGTCGCCCTGTCCTGGACCCCATATACAGGCCACGTCATTGTTTTGAAGCAGATGAAAGTACCCGCAGCGTAGTTTACCTTGAAGTTCTTTCGTAGAGGGACTTCATTGATAGAGTTTAAATAAAGCTATTTTAGAGCATCACCACCGGTAGAATCATATAACCAAAACTTGATGATTTGATGTGGATTGACATCCCCACCGGTCCGACCAAATCATCAAACTTTTGGTTCCGAGCCAAATATCGGAACCAAATATCAAGAATTACGTTCCGTTTCTTCGTAGTTTGATACCCTGGGCAATCCAGTTGTTCAAGGCTCATTGGTCACACTAAACGGCTTCCCTCCAAAGTTTGGAGTCCAAACCCCCAGGACGAAGCGTACCATACAGTATTTGGTTCTCACCGGTGGAATTGTTCTTTTTGAGATATCAAATTACCAAATAACCAAACCACCAAATTCCCACCAGCCAATTGAGTTCTAGAAAAAACGTGCCAAGTGTTGTTGTTTAGTCATTTGATCACCTACCGGTGGTGATACTCTTACGTTTCGTCTACCGGCTGAGGAGACATACGCACCGTGACAGCGGGGACATATGGGGATAACCGTAATGTTACTCAAAAGGGCTTGGCGGGGTTCAGTGCAGTGCCATAATTGCACATGTCCGCACTACTGCCGAAAATGTCTGCACTATAGTGCAGACAATAATCAAGCCAACAATTTTACTGTAATTACAATAGCTGACAGTCGCTGTAGCATCCGATAGACAAGCATATTAGAGAGTTTTCGAAAACAAAAAATCGCTAAATTGTGGTGGCTATCCAATCGACAATTCTTTGTCACATTTAGCGAGTTTTGCGGCGACGGAGAGTTTCTGAACAATTTCAAAGTCGTGACTAACTGAACCCCTTCCAACCTCGTACTGAGTGCTACAGCCCTCTCCCCATATCTTCCTCGCCCAAACCCAGCATGCGTCAAAAATCGTACAACAAACGACCTGTTGTAGCAAAAATAGGCTCGACCACAACGCGCCTTCGTCCAGCCATGGTGGCATGTCGCACACGCTCTATCCCATTTTATTTTGCCCGCAAGCGCCGACTACTGCGCATAGATATGACCAAACTCATACGGCGGATGATCGCTGTAAGTTGTATGTCGTTCGACTTTAACATTTATTCCGACCTCCGCTTTCTCCAGGAATTCCGCTTTAGGGGCCACAACCATCATGGATTTCAGAAGACCGATGTCGAGTTGTGCAGTAAACCTGAACCGCTTTGTGCCCTGCTCGTTGCCGACGGGAGGGGGGTTCGGGTGCCGGGCCCATGTGGCGGAGGAGGGCGGAACGGGTGAGGGCGATAATGGTGATGGGGATGGGAATACGGGAGAGGAAGGGATGAAGTGAGGTGATGATGGCCGGGGTGGTGGGTGCGGGTTTGTTTCGAGTTGGATTTGATTGGGAAGAGAGGGGCTAGTCGGTGAAAGTTGTTGTGGGGAAGGTTTGGACGGCAACGTTGCCATTTGACGGGGAAGGGAGGCAACGCCCGTACCACGGATAGTGTTCTGGAACAAGACGGGTAGGCGGGTGAGGCTTTTCTCTGTAGGCATGACGGGTCTCGCGGCTCAATGGGTTTGCTAGATGCAATTTTTGGCGGGGGAACGAGAGGTGGACACGAGGTGTAAGGTACGCTTCCATATGGCGTCCTTTTTAAATTCGCTATTTTAATTGATATTGCGACTTGTGACTAAGGAACGCAAGAATTTGGTCGCTATAGAGACCAGCTGTCCTGCCACGTGTGCGAAATAACGATTTTTTACTCACCACTTCGGCTTCAAAAACTCTCTATTGTCAACCACCGCATGCCTTTACCACTCCACTTTATTACATCAAATCCCTTTCCCATGACTTCCCACTTTTCCACTCCATTCCATTCGTCTATATTGAAACCTTCATTCCCATGTCTATATTGAAACCTTCATTCCCATAACTTTAATGTATTCAAACTCTTTCGCATTCTTCCCCACTTGCGGCGCGCAACGCGCGCAACGGAGCCACTTGTCATGACATTAAAGTTTCAGGGACGAGGCCCAAAGAAGGGCATTTTGGTCAGGCAACATTGGTTTACAGAGCGTCTGTACCGCCCACTGTACTTTCAGACACTCTTTACTGCACGCCGATGCCCACTTGTCATCTGCCAGGTGTAACACTACAGACACCTTGAAGTACACGTATCTACTCTACAGTTCTAGCGGAAGCCACAGCGCAAAGAGCAGAAGCACTTTTCGCGAACTGGAGTACAAATGACACGGATGCATCGGCAATTATCAAAAAATTGCTGCGTTTGAGCGTCACTATCGCACGGCCTCGTTCCACTAGAAACAATCCGTGCACCCATTGCAAAGTTTCCAGTTGACTTTGGAGCCGGCTTGAGCAGATTGCGTCTACCCAGCGACGATTCACTTCTGGCGGAAATCTCGCCGCCGTATAGCTCTGCCATGGGAATATCACTATCCGGCACGTACCCTACAGGCACTTCGACGACCCCATCTGTCGCTCCGCAAGGAAGGGGGCTTCGGTTTAGAGCCCGACTTTTCAGAAACGGCTCGACATCTTCAAACTTGTGCACTAGAGATCCCGCGTCAGTTGCACGCGCTCCGTCTGCGTGATCTTCATGTCCGACAAGCGCTGGGCGCAGCGTCGAACAGCCTGAAAAGAACACCGCGTCTCCATCTCCTGTCTTTGTGCGACTTGCAAAGCGTTTCGAGCATTGGAAAACAATTTGACGAGGTGTTGCCAAAGCCGTCGCCCCCCCAGGTTTCGCGGCCGTGAGAAGAAGAGGAGCACCTAGCACAGGCTGACTGACTGCTAGCAGAACGAGGCACGAAATGACTTTCCACACATGTCCGCGAGAGTTTGGCTGCTGAAACATTCTTTGATATGACCACTTTCTGACACTGAAAGACGAATATCGCTGCATGGAATCTGTTGTAACACCTGTTCGGGCCTCAACAGAAAGGGGGAGAGGCAATATATGTATAAGGGCGGTCCTGTTGAAAGTTTCGCTTCTCGTGGGCTAGGAGATGGCGTGGCTCTGCCGGAGAGTTTGAAACACAATCTTGAAATCAGCCATGCATGTTTACGGAGCCATCTAAATATTCCTCCGCTGCCCCGTTTGCGAAACCCATATGCCGAAAGTTCCCTACACGGCCATGATTCTGAAGACAGATTAGAAAAGCGCTGTTAACTTTCCACCTGCGCAGCCAACGAGGATCTATGGGGGGCTCCGAGGAAATACAAACGATACAAACGTCATAGGCGTGCAATGTCCACTGTTCGTTTCGGCGCAGTCCAGTCCAACAGTTCTGTTCGAGCACTCATTGAAGGGGATTGGTTGAACGCAGACACTTTCATGGATCACACACAGTGGTGTGGCAATGTACGGTATGTCTAGAGGCAGACTCCCCCCATGACATGGTCAGTCACATTTCCGTCCCTTGACATACTGTACCAAGGGTACTGTACCGATCAAGAATGAGAGCTTTATGTAATTTCAGATAACAAGGAAACGTACGGGGCCGGCAGAGCGAGTGATGTAAGGACTCTGTACCAACTAGGGCATTTTGTGCGCTCCACATGTCGATAGCCGATCATCTCGTAAAAACACACATCTTTTAAGGAATTTGGCCGAGCAATTCCACTTCTTTCGCAAAGACGTTGATGTGAGGGAACCAGAGGCATGTTTCCAAGTCGAGATTTAGAAGGCTGTTTGCAAAGCAGAACGCATGAGCGATATTCTATCCGCCGTCGACAGAGAGTCTGTACAAAAGTTTGAGTCTGTTGCCACAATATCTTCGTGTATAATATATCAAATTGTTTATCCATGATCGATAGAACTAATGACCGGCTCTCCGGCCAGCCTATTTGAAGCAATGATTACATCTCTCATCATACCCCGCAACATGGCTGGAGTGGCGTCTGCAACACCATAACATATATTTGATGTTAGCACGTGGTGTGGGCACATCGCTCTTTGCTCGGTTGGCTCCGATAGCTATCTCCAAGCTGGGTCACGATAAAAGCCACTAATCGCTCTCGGCTAATTGCCCAGCCAGGAACACAGTCATCCTTTTCACATGAATGAGAAGTTTTGAACATTAACTAGTTAACGTGGCAACTACGGACGTGTGACGAGTCTAGAAAATCAGAAAATGTGAAAAGAGGATCGCAAAACCCGCTGCTGGCTATGCATTCTCACGACTGCTCACCCATACAGGACCCTGGTATCGCGAAATTTGCGACGCCGCCTAAAAGAAAATCCAAGCCAGATGTTGTTCCACGTGTGATGGAATCCTAAGAGGGAAAGTACTGTCAAGTCTAGTCTATATTCCTCACACCGAGCCCCCTTGATCAATTTCTGTACGCTTTTGTTCCCTCAACTGCACATCGCGCCATCCCGTCGTCCATCAGAGCTACAGCACATTTGCGAAATTCTCAGAGGTTCAAAAAGTTTTACAACAATGTAAAACGACAGGCTGCATTGTTAGGTTGTGCGAAAAGGTTTGGTCATTACGACATGCAAGTGCATCTCGCGTTCAAAAATAACCCAGGCCAAATGCCGCGATTTCACGAGACAGCACCCAATGATTTGCCTACACATTTCAGATTCATCATTCATACAAGAGTGAGCAATCTTTGGTGTGCGCGTACCATGCAACGTACATGCGAAGAAATGTCGCAGCTGTTTCAAGGTTCGATTGTGAGGGGTTGCAAACCAAGCAATCTGTAATGTTCTTCGGTCTCGTTAAGATATGGGGAAGTAGGTACAGGCATCCCTTAAGAGGCTACATGAATGTAAGTGTGGTGCAAACACATCTGGTCGCAATTTCGCCACATTCATGTCAAAATCTTGACTTCTCGACAATCGTTTAAATTACATCTTTATTGGTCATTCTATCTAAAAACGATGACCTGTACACGTAAACCAACATACACTGCATTGTGAACAGTGCAATTCACGCAATGCCACATAACGTATTTGCTTGACGACCCGGGATCTCGAAATTAATATGGAAAGCACCGACAACAACAGTAATCATGTGCCCCCCTTGCATATACAGTATTGCATTGAAGAGTTGTGCGATAGAAATCAGCTCTTGGCCCACATAAAACACCCTTCGATGTCGTTGATATTAGGAGAAAACTGCAATGACCATGCTTCCCTTCCCGGTCTCCCGACTACGTAGATGCCCTTCGTGATACATGTCTGTCTGCAGAAAGAATTCTGTGGCGTTTAGAAGTTTACTCCTTCGGTCTACGTCGCTAAAGCAGCGGGGCATCAAAAATAATTTGAAAAGTCATCGCAATCCAGTACACATAGACAACGGTACCCTTCTCACAGGCTCAATCTGTGACAAGGCTCAAATTGTGACACCAAAATTATAATGCCGCGCCGCATAGTTTCGCGCATATGATTTTGCTAAACTATTTCGCAACGAATTAAATATATTCGTTTGATGAAACATATTCACATGCTCTTACAAACGGTCAGTTTTCTGCTCATGCTTTTGCAGAGGTTTCCGTCGCTCCCAATAATGATTATGTGTTGCGCAACATTCTGAGAAAGAATATATGCCTGTCAAAGAACCCCACACCTAAGAAATCTAATAGAAAATTCCTCGCAACAGGAAACGCAGCGACGGTTGGCAATTTGCAGTCCGTTCGTGCTCGTTTGGAGGGGCGGAATCCTCCAAAAGCGCCCGTACCCAACGTTTATCACATTCAGGAGTTTAATGTAGAGAATGATACTGCAAACAAAAAAAATATTGACTCTCAGAAACGTCTGAAAGCGCAGTCTGCGGTGTCGCCTCTCGAAGACATAGTTTGCGACGACTTGCCAATTTCGCAATGGCCAAGAGCCCGAAAACAGCGGATGCAGGTTGAGGAAGGCGAGTTGTTGAGGACCCGCAAGCACACGGCAGCGTCGGCTTTGTTGGTTCTCTCCCATTACAGATGAAACGTGCAAGACATGAAATTTCTCGTCGTCCCACTTTGACCCCGGCACACTTTGGAGACCAATTCTCCCGACCAAATAAAGGCAATTTTCTTCGAATACGCACTGCATTCGCATATTTATCATAACTTCTTATGCGTCCCACATTGAGCCAGTGAGAAGGGTAGTGCTTACGAGGACAAAAAACATGAACGCATTTGCAGTAATCGTAATATTCTGAAGGGACGCAGTTGGATTGCTTGGTATTTACTATCCATTCGCCTACGACAAAATTTCGAGTCATGCTTGAATGCGACCTGAATCGCATACTTCCAGGTGTAGCTCGATGTGCGATATCTTGGAGGCGCTTTTCAGCCGCAGTCGCTTCTCTCGACATAGTGATGTGCGCTGAATCATCGAGCAGAAATACCTCCCTCCGAACCGAACAAGGTTTAGGTGCAGCCACAACTAATCCAGAATCGTCCGTACTTGGAGGGGGGCCAGTGGGCGCCGAGTCTATGGGTTTGGGTGCCGGTGCGCTTTTGCCTTATTCTTGTTTGAATAGGGTTTGAACAGCCTGTGAAAACGACTCCACTTTCACTCTTGGTCAGATCTGAATTCTGTGATGACGATGCGCATTGAAACACGAGTTAGTCCAGTGATCCAGTGTGCCTTACCACGCCGTAGTTGCTTTTCGTGCTCAGAGGAATACCAGAAGCGAACGTGACAAGAAAAGCAAGGTACGAACTCAGAGCTAACCCAGCAAACATGGTGAAAGTTTTTTGAGATGTCGTCTTCGAGGGCAAAAGCATGCAGGCACCGTTCGGTTTCAATATGTAGACCTTCTTCGGTTCAGGAAGTGCAGGGAGAAGTAAAATTTTCATGGCAGAACCGTTTTCGCTTTATTCGGAATAAGGGTACAGTCGACCCTACGCATTAGTGCCGCCCTGTGTAGGGACTAATAATATGGCACTAATTCGAAGCGGCACTATCAGAAAGCAGAATCACTACCCGGCCAGAACTCTGTTATTAGAGTCTGCTGTTGTTGCCTGACCCTGTCTCTCATGCCTAGCTTCTAGAAAAGCTCGTTTTGTGGACCTCAAGTGCGACAAGGCATTGCTCACATCGCACTCCACACCCAGACTCCCCAAAGACTCAAACAACCTTGCTAGCACTACAGCACTCTGTACGGCCCGCCTCTCCGTAATTTCACACTCGCCTTCTGCCACACAATCATCCATCATAGCATTACTGGCAGACTGATTCTGTAGCTCTCCACCATAATGTATTGAATCGCAAGCATCACTAATAGAAGCTTCTGCCACAAGCTCATTAGTCTCGATCTCAATCCATTCCTCCACCTCTTTCCTGCAGAATTCTGCAGTTTCTGCAAGGCCGTCTTCTGGCACCAGGCTCAGTCGGGAGAGAAACCCTACTATACCATCCACCATAGAATTATCAATTTCTGTTTCATTTCGACCAACTTTCCGACCTGCAGCAGATGCCCAACCTCGATTTTCTGTGCAATCGTAAGGCGCGTACGCTTCGCTTTGGCGATCTTTTTAGGATTCATGTTAGGGTCTTTGAGTGAGGTGCCATCACATCACCAATTGAGAGCTGAGGCGCATGAGGAGTGGCCGATGACGACGTCGTGCATGACACGTGGCAGAATCTGTGTCTGCCGGTTTTGGCGGCACTAATTCGAGGGTGGCAATAATGAAAGCGGCACTATTGCGCGTCCCCCCCCGTCCCAGATGAATAGCTTGTCTATTCACTATAATGACAGCGTGCATTTTTCATCCTCACGCATATTTTGAAAGTGAAGGGCTGTTGCTGGCGTAAAACATGTCTCGATGCTATGTCGCGATTCTATTGAGGAGGGGGCTTAACCGGCAAGCGGGTTTACAGTGGTCAGAATCTACACGTACGCATTGGACATTTAGATTTCAACTCACACTGTGCGTTTTTGCCACTAGAGTTTACAGAGACGCGTACACACCTCTCAACAAATAACCATATTCTAGACTGATGTCTAACCGACCGATGTTATCATAAGAGGTCTCTATCCAACATATATATTTTCGAGACTTGCACTTTCTCGACAAGAAGGAAAGGATATCATCGCTACAATAAACAAATTTTGCGTTAGGATAAAAAAGAGTTGGTGAGGACTACATGTTCTTCAGGTCCGTTTTTAGAAACGAGTGGAACAGAAGCCTTTTTGAGGCACCTGGAAACAGTGTATGTACTACAGTATAGCTCCGAAACGAAAACAACGGATCAGAATAGCAACCTGGTGTTTTATATGCAAAACATTTTCAGTCTTCAGTGCATTCGAAACAGTTATCCAAGTGCTCTGTATGATGTTTTTACCGAGGACAAGTACGGAAGGAGATGGCGCCCATAAAGACTTCCTAAATTTGCAATTCAATGTACCTGTCTTTGGAAAAAAGGACTGTACTCTCAAAAAATCAAACACTGTTCTCATATTCGGACAGCTCCCAGTCGGATAGATATTAGCATGTGTTGGCTTGAGATATGTTTGTGTGATTATACATAGAGGTCTCAAACTTCACGCACACTATCGAACATCACACACACGTGTTGTTCATTTTGAGACGTTTTTGTGCGCGCCCACTCTCAGTTTCATATAGTTCACACATGCAGGTGCTTTCATCTCGAATAGCGTACAAAACTAAGAAAGTCTCCGAATGTTCTTCGCCTAGCGTCCATCTCTTGCCTGTTCTTCCAACCCCCGAGATTTTTCCTTCCCCAATAGCGGGACACCCCCCAAGAACTATAGTAAACTGGGAAAACAGAGATTATCGCTATGGTTATGAGGGACAAGTTGCAGTCGCCCATTCAATAATATTGAAAACATATTATGTTTCCACTCATCGAGTGTCTGCTGCTGACAGTCTCGATGTGTCTGCTCCCGGTAGGACGCGAAGAGCGAAATGTACAAATACAGTAGCAATTCGAGGGGTTCAGATTCGCAGAAAATAATACCGTGGCAGACATCCCTCCTTCAGGGCACGACTATAAACACAATTAGCTCATTAATAGTGAGCTTACGCAAACCTGATTCTGCAGATTTCTGCAAACAATTCTGCAAAAACCCTTACACTGCAATTGCATATACAGGGGGGTACCCTATTTAGTGCTACCCCGTGTAGCGTGATAAAATAGGCACTAAATCGGGTTTGGCACAAGAACGGTAACTTAACAAGAAGACTGAATATAGTATTTAACTAAGGAAACCAGTCAAGGTCGTCTGTTTCTGCTTCTTCTGTGGCTTGAGAGCCTCAAATATGATGCGTCTAGCCTTGCCCAAATGTGAAGACGCATCAGGTAGCGAGAGAGCTACCGCTGCCGCCTCTAATTTTGAGAACTCATTCGCTGCTTCGATCAAAGAGAGAGAACGAGCCTGAATAGCATTAGAAATCTCCTCCATCACTGTATCTGTATGCTCTGCTTCAGTTCGCCCAGATGAAACACACCTAGACCCATCCATTTCCTCCATAATTCTCTCCACCTCTTCTAGAGCTTCTGTTTCCATGGCCTCTCTGACTTTGAGTTGTTCAACGGCTCAAAGTTGGAGTGCGAGCAACGCATTTGTGCCTATCGGAACTGTAACGGACACAGAAAATCTACCAGTTTTCATATCTTAGTACCAAGCAGAGTGGTGCCCTGTAGCCCGCTGGATGGGCCCGGGGGGCACTTGTTTATCATACCTTTTGGTGTAGAGCCGTTAGAGTAGCACTAAACCGGGACATACACTATATATAGAGGCACTAAATCGGGTACCCCCCTGTACAGAATTCTTTAATCAAGTTGTTTCAATACAAGACTAAGGTTTTGTTGTTGTGTTGTGGTGACCAACTCTGAGCTGTTGCTGCACAGTCGATCTCCTTTATTCTCATGATTGTACTGTAGAGTGCCCTGGACAACGTTAGAGAAAGCGCTGATGCCTACGGTAAAACCTGCCTATTCGGATCCGCGCTCGAGCACGTTGCCACTCAGGATATCCTACTGTAGTGTAGTTCACTCAGGAAATTTCACAGGGAAAGATTTGCTACGTAGTTCCATTTGGGACCGTCTAAAACGTATCGATAGAGTAGCGCTTGCTACTTTCAGTCTTCATATTCCAAATGGGATTGATCCGCATCGACGCGAATAAACAAGATGGATGCAGCTGTATCTTATACAGTTGAGGAGTCTACTCCGACACGCCCCCTCGTGATGATGCGAAAATCACGTGAAGTTTCTCGCGGTGTATGGAAAAAGATGCTCCCACTAGAGACTTTGTAAGGGAGTCGGCAAGATTTTCTTCCGATGGTGTGTAAAGTACCTGAATGTTCTTATTCTCGACCGATTCCTTCACAAAGGCGTACCGAAATGCCATGTGCTTCACATTTCTCAAACCCTGAACTTCGGAGGTCCAGGTATTTGTCCCAAGATTGTCCTGATTGAGTGTTGTTGGACCCTCGACCATGATACTCAACTCCTGTAGCACCTGACGACACCAATTCACTGCCTTTGTGCATTCTGAAAGAGCGTAGAACTCTGCTTCAGCGGTTGATGTTGCCACACATTGTTGCAGCTTCGAGCTCCATAACACTGGATTTCCTCCAATGTTAATCACAATTCCAGACCTCGAGCGCCGTTTGTCCTGATCACGTGCCCAGTCAGCATCACTCCATGCTTCCAAATTCGTGGTTGAGTTTTTCACATAGATGAGTCCATAGTCTACAGTTCCTTTGAGGTAACGGAGGACATCCTTCATCGCTTTCCAATGCCTTGGAGCCGGTGCGGATTGAAACTTCCCTAACATGGAAACTGCAGTCGAGAGGTCTGGCCTGGTTCGTGTGCTGACATGCAAGAGTAATCCGAGCACACTGCTGTACGGAACCATCTGCATCTCTTCTACTTCCTTCGGCTTTCGCGGCACTCGTTGTTTATACAGAACGTGGGATAATGGCAGAGGTGAGGACCGTGGTTTGCTTTCCATCATGTTCGTGTCAGCAAGTAGCTTTTCAATCAACGGCTTCTGATTAATTAACCATGCGCCATTCCCATTATCATCAATTTATACACCAAGAAAATGAGTGAGTTTGCCAAGGTCCTTGATTTTGAAGTGTTTCCTGATGCCTTTCTTCACCCAACTTATCAACTCGTAGTCTCCAAATAGACCGAGGTCATCGACATACGCCAGCAGCACAACTCTTCTCGTCCCCTTTTCCAGTAGGAATAGACATTCACTACAGGACAATGCACGGAAACCGAGAGTCTTGAGAGCAGCGAAGTGTCTTGTACCAAAGCTTTGGCGCTTCACGCAAACCGTATAGAGCCTTTTTCAGTTTCACAACTTTTCCATTTGCACAATCCACTCCTTCAATGTTCGGCAACTTGAGATAGATTTCGTCCTCCTCAGGGAGATCAGCATATAGAAACGCGCCCTTTACATCTACTTGTTGGCGGCTCCAGTCCAATGCCGTTGATAGTGAAAGTAGGATCCGGACAAGATCAAAGCATGCCACTGGAGCGTACAGACTTTCGTACGCCCCCTCATCAACTGCCTGTAGATTCCCCCTGGCAACCAATCTTGCCTCCAGCCTAGCAGGTTGTCCAGTTTGGTCTCGATTCAGCCTTAGGATCACGGCAAATGGAAGTGCTTTGCGTGGGGAGTGATTCACCTCTTCATAGGTGTTGGCACTTAAAATTGTGTCAAACTCCTCCTGAATGGCATTTGTCCAAAGATGTGCTTCTGGGGAAGCAAGTGCTTCCTTTAGTGTGGGGTCATCCGCTGTACTGAGGACTGAAGGGATTGCTGCGTTGTTGCGAGGCCTGAGATTGTACCTCGGCGGCTGTTCGGCGGCCTCATTTCCCTCTATTCCAAATTTCGATGGTTCCCCTGGGATATGAGTGACTTCATCCCAGTCTCCTTCTCCCATGGCATCCACAAACCCATTCTCTGCATCGCTTTGATCATCACTTGAATCATCAGTATCATCACTTGATTTTCATCATCATCACTTGAGTTGTCCGAATCCTCGAAAACCTGAGGTCCTTCAGCATCACCTGAGCCAGATCCTTCTCTGTCAGAAAAAGTTTCCTCCATACCATATAAGAGAGATGTGCCTGGGAACTCGCGTTCGAAGAACTTAACGTGCTTCGTAACAATAACCTTCTCTGAGGTTAGGATTCTGTACATTCCGCCGCTTACGTGGCCCAGGTTGAGTCCTTCTACAAGCCGTGCGCTGAACTTTCTCTGTTTGGGTACATTGGGTGGAACATGAACACGGCAGCCAAACGGTCGCATGTGTTTGGCATTGCTCGGATTCGATTTGAAACGTTTCACGTGGGGAGACTCACCAGTCGCGGAGTGCATCACAATGTTCCTGGCCTGTGTTACATGTCGAATGGCATCACTCCAGTATGCACACGGAAGCATAGATTCCACTAAGCAAGTGCAAGCCAAAGACAAAAGAGTTCCTTGAGTTCGTTCGACGAGGCCATTTGAGGATGGCGTGTATGGTGTAGATGTAGTTACACCAACACCTGCGTTGGTAAAAGATGATTTAGCCTTTGCAAATTCGGACCCCCCATCTGTGTGCAGCGACTTGATTAGGATTCCGGTGAGGCGCTCGAACCGTTTCATGAAAATGATGAGCTGGTGAGAAGCTTCCGACTTCTTTCCCAAAAGGTACACTTCAACGTACCTCGAGTACTCATCCACCACACAGAGAAAGTATTCGTACCCATCTCGAGACTGCGGATTAACTCTGCCGACAACATCCGCATGAATATATCCTGGAGAATTGGCTTTGGTTAGACTCCCGCGAAAGAATCGCCGAAACTTACCCTTAGAGCACGGGTTGCAATCATTCTTGTTGACGCGAACCGGTGAAATGATACCCTTTTGGATCATTCTTTGAATGTCCTTCAGGCTTTCTATGTGACCAAGCCGAGAGTGCCACAACTTGACGATATCTGTTGCAGCATCATTAGATCCCGGACCTGACGTTTCTGTAACATCGGAATCGACTTCCAAATCTCTATCGTCACCGGAGAAATTTAGTAAGTCCACTGCTTCCATGTCTCCTCCTTCATCCATTGAAGTTTCGGAGTCATACTCCGGCTCATCGGAGCTGTTTTCGCCGACATCACTTACCAAATCTGGGACTTCGTCGTGTGATTCAGAAGACGAGTCATTGGAAGAGATACCTGCCGTATCTGCACTGAACGAGAGATGGTTACGCACCACTGCGCGCATAGCCCGAGGTTGGTCTTCATTACCCTGTTCTGATCTCCGTCGGTAGCACATGTCATCTCGCGGGATGTAGAATAGTCCATCATCTTCTTTGAAGGCAGTACCCACGATTCGAAGCTGATCATCGATATCCATGATGAAAGCTGTTTTAGGCATGAAAAGCACACAAAGCCCCTTCTGAGTTAGTGCAGGGACGGACAGAAGGTCCATGGATAAATCGGGAGCAGCCAGAGTGCCGGTGAGTTGTACCTCAGTCTCGCCATCTTGAGATTTCCAATTGACAGTAGTGGTTCCGCGATGCGTGGCACTAATCTTAGAGTCATCACCGAGAGATATCGGTACGTCGCATGCACTTTTTGTGTTGAGCGCGTCTACATCATTGGTCATATGTGATGTTGTGCCAGAGTCTAGCATCATTAGATCCCTACTTGAGGACCTGGACACAAACGCCTTTGCCACTGCTGCACGTCTCTTCTTTTGCTTCCAATTAGTTCCAGCTGCAGGTGAAGCCTTGTCGGCTTTACCTTTCGAATCCCTTCCTCTATAATCTGCACCCTGCTTAGGAATGCTGCCATTGTCCAAACGATTGTTAGGATTCTTTGGATTGAGCCAACATTTGTCAATCACATGCCCCTTCTTTCTGCAGAGTTCACAATGTTTCTGCGACGGTGTAGCACGTTCCTGCGGCTGTTTCAGCTTCCCTTTCAGTGCCTGATGTTCTTCGAGAAATCTTGCAGCTACCTTTTCCCAGGTAATTGAGTCATCATTGAGAGTTTTTACTGCAGCAGTAACCGCATGAAGCTCCTGAGCTTGAATCGAGGAGATCAGTAGTGCAACTGAGAGTTCTTGTGGCACAGTCGTGTTCATACCCTCCAGCTGCTCAAGAACGGCAGCCATCTGATCGATATGAGTCCCCATATTTTTCTTTATGGAGTCATAGCGCATGATAATTAGCTCTGTCATCTTGGAGATACGCGTGGCGGCAGATTTAGAATCATACCGCTCATTAAGTTTGCGCAACATCTCGAAAGGCTTACCAATGCTCGACCTCACAACCCGCAGAGCCTTGTCAGAGAGTGCAGCAACTATCACGTTACTTGCTTTCTTCTGGTCTGCCACGAACTTCGCTTGTTTCGTAGCGTCTCCATGAGGATTTCTCTCGAACTCCAACACCTCGTCAATACCTTTGCTATCGCAAGCAGCAGATATGCGAATCCTCCATACACGATAGTCGTCTTTCTCGTCCAACTGTTTGATTCGAATCTTATCCGACGTATCAGACATATTTTGTAGTCTATATCGTCGTCAAGCAGTCCTGAGAAAGTGATGGGGCTTGGAAACGAAGGACAGAATGGACTGATTCAGGGAGTAAAAGAGGTTTGTTGAGTTCAATGTGGAGCGCCTAGCGCCTGTAGCCCATAACCTTTCAATACAAGACTAAGGTTTTGTTGTTGTGTTGTGGTGACCAACTCTGAGCTGTTGCTGCACAGTCGATCTCCTTTATTCTCATGATTGTACTGTAGAGTGCCCTGGACAACGTTAGAGAAAGCGCTGATGCCTACGGTAAAACCTGCCTATTCGGATCCGCGCTCGAGCACGTTGCCACTCAGGATATCCTACTGTAGTGTAGTTCACTCAGGAAATTACACAGGGAAAGATTTGCTACGTAGTTCCATTTGGGACCGTCTAAAACGTATCGATAGAGTAGCGCTTGCTACTTTCAGTCTTCATATTCCAAATGGGATTGATCCGCATCGACGCGAATAAACAAGATGGATGCAGCTGTATTTTGTACAGTTGAGGAGTCTACTCCGACAAGTTGTGACAAAAATTGCCGAAATGTGAGTTTTTAGTGATGAGAATAGGGAACTTACGCAAACGGAATTCTAACAAACGTGAGACCAATTTCTGATACACGTTGCAATCTGTAATACATATTGCGGAATTATGTGCACTGACGTGACTGAAATTACTGAAATGTGCACTGTTAGTGAAGCGGCATGAGAAATATGTTTGGCGCGAAAGAAACACCTACATAGAAAAATTGACGCATGTTATCCTCTCTACCGCATACCATCTGCTCATGTGGCTCAACACCGGCCTTCTCTCTTGCAAATGATTCCCTTTTGTCCGTCTCCCATTCCATCAGAAAGATCACCTAGTCAAGATTCAGGAGAGGCTCCACCTCTTTGTTCTCGAATTGTTGATGAGATAGAAGAAATGCCGTCAGAATCGCATCGGAAAGTTGTGACTTCTGCTTTTACTCCTCGATCTGGAAGGCGGTCGAGATTCTCTCCTGCAGAGGACCAAATTTTAGTACGCGAAGTGCTTTCAGCCAAAGCTCACATCGCACCAAACCGCGAAACAAGAGAACGATAAGAGGTGGCCGCCTTAAAGGCAAACAGCACCAAAAAATATCGGTTTTAGTTACTTGGAAGTCTGTTCAAGACCGATATAAACGCTTACAAGATAGGTTTGATCAAATGGACAAAATGGAATCTAGAATGAGTGGTATTGGTAGTGAGGTCGGGGAAATGGACGAACTTCTTGGTTCCATGAAAGAGGCACGAGATGATCTCGTGAAAACAAAGATGGAAAGGAGAAGAAAGCATTTGGAGGAAGAAGAGAAGAAAGAAAGGCTAGGTGCCTTCATTAGGAAGCGAGCGACTCAGCGACGAAAATCTGAAAGCCAGGAAAACGGTGCAGTAGTTGTTAGTAAGGGAGATGAAAGCTGCGATGGTGATGAGCGTTCTGAAAAAAGGGCGAGGAAACAATCAGGAGGAAATTATGTTGACATCGAGGCGCCCGATTTCATAGCTGCCCTTGAACGTTCTGATGCCCATGGCCATGCGTTAGAAGAGCAAAAGCTTCAGCTGGATCGCGAAAGATTCGAAGAGGAAAAGCGGGAAGGGGAGGTGGAACGAGATGAGCAAAGAGCGGAGAGAAACGAGGCAACACGCATAGAGCTTGAAAAGTTTCGCCTCATGCTTGAGACTTTGAAGGGCAGCGGAAATCGTGTGGCAGGTAATGAGACCTCGAATGAGTTCAAATCTGTCTGACTCTCAGCCTATTGCTCACTGGGACTTTGTGGAAAGCGGCAATCGTAGGAATCGAAAGGGGGCGTTTGTTTACTCCATTGCCAACAAGTAAAAAAAGCTCTGCATGCTCGGGCACCATTATCTTCCCGCCGTATTCGTCTGTTCTTTTATTCTGTTGATAGACAGAACTGCCTTTTATTTGAAAATTGGGGCGCTTGAGGGCCCAGCATGACTGTGATCTTGAACCGTACCCTCCTTCCAGTCGCCATCATCCTGGTTATGAGCCTCCTCCACTACTTCCGTACCTATAGACCTATTTGCGCCATCCACAGGCGCGGTATGATCCGCGATAGGGCTATTCGCGAGCTCCTACTTGATCAAGTAGCCACGGTCGTCAGCTGACTGCCAGAGGCTCCGGAGACCACTGGTAGTCCAGTGCGGGAGGAGTGTGTGCTGTGCACATGCGGCAGTGCGGGGCTGCGAATGCTTACATGGCCAGCGTGAAGGCGCCGCTGCTTTTGGTGGTTCGCGTCAGGAATGCGGTTTATGAGGTCTCCGTATATGAATGGTAGCTGCAGCTGAAGCTGAGCAGCGAGGTGAGGGGTGGGACGGAAAGTCACCAGAACAACCGATTTACTACGTACGATATCACTGCCGCATTGGCGGAGTAGCCTTGCCGTGTGTCCGGCGAACGGGGCATCGTCTTCGGCGCGTGTCAGCAGCAGCTGTAACGCAGCTTGAACTGACCCTCAGACGCTACAGGGAAGATTTTTACTCGCTCCGACTTCGAGTCCACCCTGTCCATGCCCAAGGAGCACATGTCCAGCGCGCCGCTGCCAACCTGGCGCGGGGGTGGGGGGGACGTCCGGTGCGACTCCTGCTGCGGCCCCGGGGTCTGCACCCCCTTTCAATAATTCCGTCTGTAGACTTTCGAACGTCTCCGGGTCGAGCCAGATCCAATTACCGGCCCTTGGTTCCCTGGCGTCTTCTGGCCTCCCCGGGGATGCGTTCGCTCGGTCTGCCAGGTCATAATGATGCCCCTGGCAGTCCAACACTCGCTCCTACTCCACCCGGTCGTGGATATCGAGCAGCGTGTTCAGCTGCTCGCAAACCCAAGTCCCACCGAAGACCTCTTCCAAGTCGAGCTTGCGTAACCATTTAACAATCATAGTCGGCAACACGTACAAACGTCCGTCCAGAGATGACCAAATGAACCTCTTCGCCACTATAGCGATCCATTCGCTAAGGAATATCATCCAACGCGGAGACTGCGGCGAGTCATTCAGACTCAAGTCGAAATACACCAAGCAAGGTGGAACCTCCGCAACGAAGTCCGCAGGGACTTCGTACTGCGATAACCAATGCGATATCTGAAGATACCGCTCGTACAGAGAACGCGGTTTGAAAATCGTCGCTTCGATCCACTCGTATACGACAAACACGCCAACAGCGTTGCGCATCCGACGCTCATATTTCAGCTTGTCGTAGTACCCCGGGTTGCTCTCCCGCTCCACGTACCTCTCGTAACGAGGAGGGAGGATCGGCTTGTCCCAGGCCATATATGCGCCGGCTCCTCGATCAGCTCCGGCAAGTGATCCAACAATCGCTTCAGATTGGCGACGTACCAGCGGTCGCCTTCTGTACGATACGCCCAAGTATCGAAGTACCATTCAACTGGAATTGGGCTGTTACAAGGCGTCCGCGACAGCCGACGAACAAGCGACGCTATGTATCCCTGACGTCGAGCACGCCCACGACGATGATACCTCGGCTAGACATGCTCGTCGTCCATCATGAGGCGGAACCAAAAGTCGCGTGACCACACAGCTCGCAAGCTGAGACCACCGGGGACCACCCCTGTCACATCCGCGTACGACCACACGACCTGACCGTACCAGACCCCATCGGGAGCGAGGAAAGGAGCTTGCTCGAATAAAAACGGATCGTCGGACATGCTCTTGCCGCGCAGCAACCGAGAGGGCGGCCACCCCCGCTCTTCCTCGTCCCTCGCGACCCCCCGTTCCCCGTAGGGATTGCAAAAACGCTCCATCATCTGTGGTATATCGCTAAAGGTCCACTAGTGTACATACTTGTAGCATAACCGCCGACTATTGTACTATATATTAGATTTAGAATTAGATCTAACGCTGTAAGGTACGGTCCTTACAGCGTGCGCGCGCGCATACTTTACAGCGCGCGCGCACGCATGCGTGTAGCACACGTGTGCTGTCAGCCCCGACGGCTGACAGCGTTACAGTGCGGGCCGGCCCGCACTGTCTACAGTAAGCCTACTACAGTACAGTCCGTACTGTACTGTAGACGGTTAATTAACTTGTACAATAAATATAAGGAGCGACCGCCGGCGGAGGGGACCAAGCTAGGCAAGCCTCCACCGACGGTCGACCACCCAGCTTACTCTACTCACACCGCCGTTCTGCGAGTAGTTACCACCGAGCGGGTAGTGGACGCGCGCGACACCGCAGCGAGCTGCGATCCGCCTCCGCCCGTCAGTACCGGATCGTCAACCGGTACTGCTCCGGGGCGTCGAGGCGTCGATCCACTCGCCTACGCGCGCGTCCCCGCCGACCACGCTCTACCACCCGCTACTGGCCCGCTTTCGGTGGCGTTGGTTGGTTCAAGACCCTCGGTACGCCGATCCAGGGTCTTCTGCCGAACATCGCAAACACCCCCTCCGCTGGGTGTGGGGTGTTTATGCGACACTGGTCTCCCGACCTAGAAGACCTTCAAGAGCACGCCGAGAAGGTTTTCCTTTACCTCTGCGTCCGTACGCGTTGAGATGAGCGCCGAGTACCCAACCTCGATCCGATCCGAGCCGGCGGATGTGTGAGAGGCCGCGCTACGCGTCCAAGTGGGCGACGGCGACGCAGGTCCTCGGGACTGCGAACCGTCGCCCGACTGCTCCGAAGGACGCGCTCGCGCGATGTACGATCGCATCGCCGAGTACATCGAGGATGTCCGGACATCTCTCCGTATCGACGTCTCCGACAGCGTCTACGCCCACTGTATGGAAAAGTTGCGCTACCTCCGCAAAGGAAGGTTCGAGCGCGTAACTCCGTCTGTATTTCTGATTTTCTAAAATTTCCTATGCAGAGACCATGCAAGCCCATGCTAACAATTGGGGCGGTTGTCATAAGTTTTCCATGGGGATTGGCTTAGGCCTGGTCCTATGCAATACCAAGCATGTTCCATGGAACCGTCCATGCAACAGTCTATGTCTGCATGAGGCAATGGTGGCCAAACCAATTCAGATATGTTCAATGCGAGCTCATGCAGGCATTGGTGTGCATGGGTATTCATGGGCTCCGCATGGCGGATTCAATCCAAGTTTTAGTTTTGCCAAACATGTTCCATAGAACCGTCCATGCAACAGTCTATGTCTGCATGGGGTAATGATGGCCAAACCAATTGAGATATGTTCAATGCGAGCTCATGCAGGCATTGGTGTGCACGGGTGTTCATGGGCTACGCATGGCGGATTCAATCCAAGTTTTAGTTTTGGCCCGAAAGTGCGATACAATCCGTTTTATCGATATCCGATCTGATACTGCGCCGCAACCCTCAGTGCAGTCAGTACCTACAGCCGCCATCCCAGCACCCTTGCCCTACATGGAGGACTCGTCGGTCCCCCGTTGACAGTTCTTCAGAAGTCCCGTAGAAGAGTCATGTTGAGTAATTTCTGAGGACTACAGTAGTAAATCGTAATTTTGTTTAAACCCAGGCGCGTTTTGAGAGTGTTTAGAGTTCGTGCGGGATGAACCAACCCAGAATTTCTGTTTTGTAGTGAAAAGGGGGTAGTGTACATTACGAAGGAAGTCTCAGCTTGCGCACTGTTTCGAGAAGACTTGGTTCACTACCCTTTCGCAGCCCCATTGTCCGCAGACTTGTAAAATCGATCGTTGGGTCTTGAGCTGCTCCGCTCACTGCCAATCCGTTTTCTTGATCCGTGTACTGCCCGAAGAATGTCTCAACGTTCGAATCTTCATGAGATTTGCCAGCGGGACACTGCCAGAAATTAAAATTGTGCAATTCTACAAATTATGTATTAATCTAAACATTATTTAAAATTCAACAAATTATTTATTTATTATTAGTATTCATGCAGAATTGAACTAGCGACCAAAAGAAAAGGGTAGCAGGGGAGTTGTACCGAAGCACACCACCCCTGCTGAAACCCCTTCTCCATCGCCCCGCCTTTGCGTGCACACGACTACCGACCTTTCTGGCGGTGCCAGAAGTAAATTTCCAACCTATTCATATCCGACGATTTCGTGCTACATTATCGGCCCCCCTGTGCATCGGCCCCCCTTGATTAGTGGAAATAAAGACACAGTATAAGGTTAGAGAAATAAATGAACTTTTCTGTATCGGCCCACCGCCCACCCTTGCATTTCAATAAAATTCCTCCCCTGCACAATTTTACACGTGGCTGCAGTCGAGGCATTGCCCGCCCCAGCATTTAATATCCGACGCTCCTCTGCCACCAGGGGGCACTTCAACTCCTGCAGCCCAGCCTCCCCCTTCTTCGTAACCTCCTGTTCCGCTTCCACTACTTTCCGACGTCAGCTCGCGCTGCAGAAGCGTCTCCACCCGCTCGGCGACAGCTGCGCCTACGACTCCGTCGTCCGCGCAGACGTGCCACACGCCCGCAGTGCGCCTGCCCCACACGCGCGTCGCTGCCGTCGCGCCGGCAAAGTTGATCGCGGAGAAGAGGCTGGCTCGTGCACAAAGTGCAGGGGGAGCTGATAGAACAGCCGATCAGCACCGCCAGATCGCGTGCTCATCCCTCACGTCGTCATCGAGACGTACGCCGAGTTGGTGGCGCGCAACGCCGTCGACCTCTTGTCTCCGCCGACCCTGCCGCGCTCCATGAGCCCTTTGTACAGCTGCCTCTCGTCCAGCTCGCCCTCTATCCCGTCCCTGCTCTTCGCCGACACGTTCTCCCTCCGCAAGTACCTCCCGATGCAGCGCATCAACTCCCCAGCGTCATACAGGTTGATCACCTCGTCGTAACGCCGATAAATCCCCCGCATCCTCTCCGTGTCACTCTGCCGTGTTCCCGTCGTAAAACTGGTGCAGGTTGCACCTGAGCAACTTTCCCACGAACGTCCGATAGCTCTCCCGATAATTCACCCCGAAATGCTTCCCCTTCAACATCCGATTGAAAAGAAACATGCTTCCCCACTGCATCGCGTAGCCCACCTCGCCAGTTGCGTAACAGCGATTTTAACATTGCCACCCCCACAATATTATCAATCTTATCCTCGAAAACAGGCATTCGTCAGAAGTGAGACTCAAAATCTTATTCCAGCAGCTCAGTCAAAGTGCTGGTAACCGTAAAAGCAACGGCGTCAACTCTGGGACGCATGAGATCTCGGACATTGGTCTCGTCCAAGTCGAGCACGTCGTGAATAATCTGAGACTCGCATTTCTCCATAGCGCCTGAGCCACTAGCGCCAGCAACAACGCAGAGCCACTCCGTTGTTCCGTCTTTTTCAATCGCCATGGTATACAGCCATGCCGCCTGCCCTATGTTACGGCCCACCCCGTCCGCCCCGTGCTGCATCAGCGTGCCAAGATGCACCATACTGTCTTCCTCAATCGCATCCTCAAGCAGCTTCGGAGCCCGCGCAGCGTTCTGCAACCCCATCTCCTCCATCCATCAGGAGGAGAGCCAGATTCAACTTAGTGCTACCGCTGCGCACGCTCGTACAGCTCCAGAGCGCGGACCTCGTCCATTTCCACTCCTTCCGTGCCGTGGTGTAGCAGCAGACCAAGATTGTCCAATGCAGGCACATCGTCACTCCTGTCAATCGCATGCTCGTACAGCTCTGAGGCGCGAACCCAGGCGCGAACCCCGTTCTTCACGACCCCCGCGCCGTCGTGCAGTAGGAGGCCGAGATGCACCATCTCTCAATCGTACAGCGTTAACCGCGTTCGTCTCGACTCCCTCAGTGCCCTTTTGAAGGAGGAGACCGAGATTGACCATCGAAGCGACATCATTACCCTTTTCGATCGCACGCTCGAACTTGTCTATGCCGTGTTTCTCTCGAATCCCTCCACATCATATGCCAGCAGGGTGCCGAAATTGATTATAGAATGGACATGATCTTGTTCCTCAATCGCCCTCTTCCATAGTTTGACAGCCCGCGCTCCATCCTTCCCAACTCCGTCGTTCCCATCCCTCATTAGGTTGCCAAGCTTGTATATCGCGTCGACACACAGGTCTACTTCGATCGCACGTTCGTACAACTACACGGCGCAAGCCGCGTTCCTCTCGACCCCCTCTGCGCTCTTCTACAACAGCAAGCCGAGCGCGACCATCGCGCTGACGTCATTCTTGTCGATCGTGTTTTCGTGCAATTATGCAGCACAGACTGCATTCATGTCCACCCCGTCTGCCCCCTTCTCCAGTGGTGTGCCGAGGCTCACCATCGCGGCGATATGACCGTGATCCCCAATCGCACGTAGGTCCTCAGTTCGATCCCTCTCTCCATCTACTTTTTGATTCGTACTTATCTCTCTGCTTAACCGCAGTGTTGGAACACCTCCCGTCGACTTCCCCCATGAAATTGAACTCAAGAACCTCCTGAAGTTGGCTTGGCCATTTTCTTCCGACTGCTGTGAAGTTTGATAAGAAGATCTTCTCTGTAGCTCGTGCCACGTTTGATCATCTTAACGTAGTATTTCATTCGTTTGCGGAACGGAACGTTTTCATCGTGCTTCTTCTTTGGTCAACGTAGTCAAGTTCTATGGCTGTACGACGATGAGCTGCCAGAAACGGCTCGAATCGATCATTCTTGGGAGTACTTTGACACTTGTGTGTGCTGAGTAGCTGTGACAATGGAAGGCGTGTCGGCATTAGGGAACATCGGAGCGTCGCGCATGGTGATATATGAGCGGTGGCGGGCTCGGGTGTGGGAAAGGAAAGAGGTGTCCGACCCCGACTACCTGCCAACCGAAAACGTCAACCTGTTTTCGATATCTGTTACAAACAATTACGACATGCTGGATTTTTTGAAATCATCCGCCTGCACCGTTGCGCAATCGTGCCTGTAGCCGCTAGCACTCCCACGCACAGAGAGCGACCTTCAACAATGCTTTGAGCTTCGGTGGCGATTGTTTTTACGATTCGCGATGTGGGCAAGCTGGGCACCATGCCCATCTGCTTCGTTCAGGTCATGCTGTGCGGCTTGGACGTCGTCTAAGGTATGAGAAGACACCGTCACTGCCCCCGTCTGCTGGTCGTGCTTAGAGTGCGGGATGTGGGGCGCGGCGCAATTTACGTTGAACCTGCTACCGCAAGAAATGCTTGGTTGTTCGGGGGAGGCACAGACGGACGGATCACTGGGAATTCATTGTTGTGTACTATTCGAACTTTTTTTGGTATAGCACTAGTATTTACGTTCTATTACAAGCCTCCAGGTTTGAGTACTACCCCTCGCTGTCGAAACTTATCGGATCAAGCATTTAGCGTCCTCTTCTGCTTTCTGGCGCATTTCCTGAATAGATTCGAAACCGATTCTGAGTAAGCTTGCATCAAATGACTGATGTTGGAGGAGATTAATGATTGTGTTCTCCTGTAGATCACCACCTTTGTAGCCGATCTCCAGCACCACACTTCGCAGGGCGTGAACCACTTCTTCCTTCGTCGCATCCTCAGCTCGCGACTCCTCTACACCTGGCGTATCAGCTGCGGTTGCCTCTGCCTGTTTTTCATCCTGCCCTGTTGCATCCAGTGCGAAATGGGGCGAAAACGTTTTGCTAAGGCCGGCAGCTGGCAGGATAACATTCGAATCTTGCGCTGCCAGTCGGATCCTATCCTCATACCGCTCTTGCAAGGCACGACCGGTGCGTTGGAAGCTCCCACGCAAACCACGAGACTTCACGGGTGGCGGTGAGTCAGAAGCGTCAGCCTCTTGCGCCTCAGCTTCATCTGCTGCTGCCTGCTTGCATTTTTTCTTGTGGGCTCCTAGGTAGGCCTGCCTTGGGAAACTTTCTCTGCAATACGGGCGACAAACAGAAACGCGGTGCATGGCGCAGGCACAAGCTTCGTGAAGAAGCTGGCCCTGCTGTTGATGCTCTTCCACATAGGCTTGCCGGTGAGTGGCACAAAAACTGAGCAAGAGCATCATGATCTGCTTGAGGTCCACAACGTGGGAGGGGTGCTTTTTGATTGGCCCACTTATCTGCCGAAAATGGTTTCATTCAGGGGTATTAATGATATCGCCCGGCAGCTGCACACCCGCCGGCGTGAGACCAGCTATCCCACGCGAGCTTTGCGTTGCACGGCCGACAGCGCTAGTGCCAGCGCCATCGGTTTACGCGTCTGGCCCAGCGCGATCGGTTTATGCTTTTGGCTTGTGGGGATGACGCGTGGGCCCTTGAAGCGACTTCGCCAAGCATACAGAGACGAACCGGTGCTCGGACGTCAGTGTTCGTACGATACGAACAAACCGTCCGTGAGGCACTACCAAGCCCAATAAGGCTGCATCGGATGCAGTCTCTTTCGCGCCTCTACGCTACACGCTCAGCTGTGTAATAGACAGCCGTGTACGTGGCGTAGAGGCGCACAACAAAACATATCAAGTTAGTATGTATCAGGCTGTGCAATCCTGCGACGCTCCGTCGACTGGCCACTGCAAGTGGAATCAGCTATCCAGCGCTCCCGGACGTTGGGGCATTTGATTATGCGATGGACTTGGAGTTAGGATATCTACACATGGTACGAGCTGCTACAATCTAGATGACTCGAAGCGGACTCTCCCGTACTCTCGCAGCATTCATTTGAAAATTGCTTTAGTGATCAAGTGCTTTCATTATGCTGAATACATATGTTTCCTTGCCAACAGTCAATGCTAAAGTGTGAGACTCTCGAAGTTTGGTCTTTCGTTCTCAGAATGCATAGCCAGTTGTTACAACTCACGGTACGTACAAATCGACCTTTCCACTACGAGAGAGTCTTTGTTCAACTTAGGGCGTCGGCCCAGGTCCTTGCTGACAGACTGCCAGTGTGTGAACACAATCTCATCTAGTCATGCACTGCTTGCAACCATCACGGTGAGGAAGAGACGATTGTGTGTCTGCTGGACTGCGTACTGGATGAAAGATAGGTGAGGTCTCCATCTGGCGGACTCCTTGCACGTCTCACAACTGTACTCTACTCTTTACTGACTCTTTTAGTACGCCTATCGACAATCACAAGGAAGTTCTATGTTCGTCGGAATTTTCCCGATTTGACGTTTGCTTTGCATTTCGCGTAACCCCCTGCTGCTACAACTGTGGAGTGTCTTCGTGGCCGACGCAGGGAGTCACGGAAGGCACGAACAAAGTTTCTCTCACTCAATAGTTCAATTCAACTTGACTTGACGCAACAAAGGCTTTGCTGGTGCGCCACTAGCATGTCAGAATTAGAACGATCTTGGGATGCGCCGTGCACCATTATAGTGCATGATGCCGCCCACAACTGTCCGGCCCCGCTCCCGCCGGCCACTCTTGGCGCTTTGCGAGAGACCGCAAACAGCGTTCCATAGCCAGAAGCACACGAAACCGCCTGCCAAAAAAGTGTACTAGCGGAGCGGGTCGCGGGCTCCACTCGAGACCGCCGCCATCCCCAGCAGCTGCAAGCACGAAAAGATTTGCCTCGACGTTCGGGTCTTGTATTGTAGTGCCGTAAATTATGCAGGTCTCCTCCTTTAGTTTATGCTTGTAGCATAAACTAGAAGAGGAAACTTGTACGGCTAGAGCGAAAGAAACCGCCCAGTAGACCCATGCAAGCCTATGCAAAGGTAAATGCAAGCCCAGGCAAATAGCCAAATCAAGTACATGCAGAAAGCCCATGCAAGGCCATCTACATGGCCAATGCAAGCCTATGCAGATGGCCTACGCAAACCCGTGCAAAAATCCCTTCCAAGCCCATGCACATTCCCAATGCGATCCCATGCAAAATCCTATGCAAGCCCATACAGGTGTCCAATGCAAGCCCATGGAAAATCCCATGCAAGCCCATGCAGATTCCCAATGCAATCCCATGCACATGACCAATGCAAGCCCATGAAGCCCATGCAAATTACCAATGCAAGCCCATGAACCAAGCCATGCACGTCCAAGCAATCATGGCGCATTTCTCCGCATAGGAAACACTTTGGAAATTTCTGCTCGTGCAAGTATGGGTAAATCGCCATGCATGCATTGGATTAGCATGGGCTTCGTATGGGAAAGTTTAGACTATCAGAAAAACAGACGTCAGTCCTTGGAGAACCTGCGCGCGCTCGTCGACCAGCTACATGCCCGTGTGGTACTGGTCGAGGACGCGCGCATTGATTCCCCCGCCGTAGAGGTTGCGGGTCGACCCGCCAGTGCAAACTCCGGGGTTCGACGAGACCCGCAACCCTTCCCATCTGCCGAACAGATGGGAGCGTTCGCGCACATGGCGGCGGAACTTAACTCAACGCGCCGCCGTGCCCGTGAGATGGAACAGACCTCGGCCGAGAGGCCGCCCGGAGCTTCCTCGAGTAGGCCCGGTGCCAGTGTTCCTCCGGTCGCGTCCGGATTGCAAGAGTGGCGTCCGGCTGGTGCCGTCACCAGCCGGACGGCGGAGGACATCAAGCCGACGGCGGACGCGAACTTCGCGTCTGAGACTGAAGCCCTGCCGCATGTCCCCGGAAGCATGCGGCAATCACGACGGGTACCGACCGAACTCGACCAGGGCCGTGGAGGAATCGCCCGCGGATCAGGGGAACCGATTCTCCCCTTCGATCCTCGCTGGGGCGGCTACCAGCCGGCGGATCTTACCGCGCATCCCGGCCCCGTCGACATCCAAACGTTGCCCGTCACGCCGTTCGGAACGTTGGGTCCCGCCGAACCCGTCCACACTATGATACAGGAGTTCAGAGCCGTCGCGAACTACCGGATGTATCGGTTGGACAACACCTCGAGGCTCGATACCTCGGGTGACGCGGGACGGATCGCCAAGTACGCCCAACGCTGCCGTGGGCTCCGCCCCACGATGAAGAGCTTCGACGGTACTGATGCGATTCAGTTGCTCCCGTTCCTGAAGGATATCCGGATAACCTTCAATGCTCAGCACCTGACCGAAGGTGTGGCAGTCCGTGTCTTCGCTCACTTCCTCGACCGAGACGCGGAGCGGTTGTATACGAGTTACACCATGCGCGGCCTCCGCGCCGGCCAGCTCCACGACGATACGAGCTGGCCTGGTCTCGTCAACCAATTTATCAAACGCTACCTAACCGATGACGTGTTAGGGGAATCGTTTGATGCTGTCGCGTCATCGCGACAGCTTCCTCACGAAACCGAGAACACGTTCGCGGACCGGCTTGAATCCGCCGCGTTCCGATGCATGGCCGTGTTCTCAGAACAAGCTCTCGCGCACTACTTCGTGCGCGGGTTGTCCACTGCGACCCGGGCCGCAGTGGCAGAGACGATGCAAAGGTTGCCCGGACAACAGAAGACCGAACTCTCAACGATTCGCCGTATCGCAACGGCTGAGGGAACAACCTACCGCGCCGGCCGCGGATTTCCGCTGCCGGATCCGAAGCCGGCAGCGAAGGGAGTCCGAACTCCGAGGTCGCACGGAACAAGTTCGCCGGCGACCGCCCTCCACATTGGAGAAGATGAGTGGCAGGCCGACCCTGTCCTCATTACACAAGGCTTCGACCGGGCAGGAGGCCGACCTCCTACGCCAGCTTCCACCGGTTCGACCGGAAGCTTCGCAACGGCGTTCGCGCACACGCCGAAGGCCACGAGTGGTCCGAGCCACAACATGGCGGAGCTGGATATCTCCAGTCGAGAAGGAGACCGCTGGCTGCCTAACGTGCCTCGACTCACCAACGAAGAGGCACGCCACGCAGAGACGTTCGCGTCGACCGATGGCAGCGCGTACGTTTGTTGGCTGTGCCGGACGTATGGCCACGCCATGTACGCGTGCCCGTTCTTGTCGCCTGAACAACGTCAGTTCACGGCGTACAGGAACTACCGCTATCAGATGGAGACGCGCCCCGGGATGCGCAATCTCATCCAGCAGTCTACGCGGGAAGACCGAGGCCCGCGGCGAGGAGACCCGAACCGATCGGGTGGGGGCGTCCGTTTCGCCCCTCGCGAAGGCAGGTATCGACACCCGGGAACCGATCAAAGGGATCGGCGTGACCCTCGTCGGATGGATACGCGGTATCCCCGTCGAGATGGAAGAGGCGACCGGGGCCGTACCCAGTTGCCCCAAGGGGTACAGAACGCCATCATGTACCTCCAAGATTGGGTTGGGGATCCGAACCCCCAGCCCACGGAAGGAGGCGGAGGAGAACCGGTTCTCGCCGCCCCTCAAATATTGCAACGGCCGGACGTTGCAATTCAAGGTGGCGAAGCATCCAATTACTTCGTAGAGGACGCCCAGCCAAAGTGGAGGAACGACGCAAACCACCACGGCCAGGGACCCGTTGACGAGCTAGCTAACGATAGCAGGGCGGGTAGCTCCGACAGCTCGGGTAGTTCGAAAAACCCGTAAAGACGGTTACGTTCGCGCGGTTGCGTGAGCCGTCTTGTCACACCAACCTAGACCCGTTACGATTCAACCCCGGCGGAAGAGGGGAATGTTTGCAGATAATATTCCCCTCGACTCCGCACGAGCGCACGGACACTTCCGTAAGTCAGGTGCGGGAGGACAAAGGCGCCGAGGCCACCGAGAGCCCGGCACGCCTAGACGAAGAAGGCACCGTGGCCACCGTGAGCCACATGCCAAATAAGGAGCGCATCGAGCGCGCAGGCGGCCCGACCCACGTGTGTCCGGGGCCGCCAGAAGAAATCAAGTCGCGTACGGACGCGACTTGTCGCGAGGACGTCACCGACCGACGGACGCCCCGCGACCGAGGGAGAAGACCAAGGAAGAGAAGCCGGAACCGACGCTGGCGGCCCAAGCGGAAAGACCTGGCCGAGCCGTCGTCACCGAAGGTAGTCGACGGTGTCATCTGCTTGATGACATCGAAGATATACAACGTCCTCGGCTCGATTGCAACCGAGGGGAACGCGTTCAAGGCTCATACCATTGCAGTCGATACCTGCTCGGGGTATAATTTGGTGAGGAAGGCCGACCTTCCTCCCGATTGGACACGCTACGTCGTACGCGACGCACGCCTGCCACGGTTGGCAGGCGCGAACAGTAACCCGCTTAAGCTGACTGCGGTCGTGCAGCTGGCCGTCCGACTGCGGAACACGACGTTCCGCATTCCGTTCGTGGTCGCCGACCAGCTCGCGGTGCCCGTCCTCCTGGGCTCGGCGTTTATCGATGCGCACGCTCGAAGTATCGACATCGATGCGCAGAGGCTCGAGCTCCGACAAGGTGGCTCCGTCGCCATTGTCGATGGGAAGGGGAAGCCGTCTCCACCAACCCGGCGCCACGGTCGCCAGTCAAGTCGGGCGGACGTACGCGAAGAAGCCCCACAGCCGATCCGTGTCGCCCGATGGGTCACGATCCCCGCGATGTCGCAAGCACGGATATGCGTCACTACCGCGGGGAGCGGCCTCGTTTTCTTGGAACCCAAGCCGTCACTCCAACGTCGACACGGAGTGAGGCTCACGAACGGTGGAGCTGAAGTCTTACCGAACCAGACCTTCGACGTGATCGTGGCGAATTTCTCGCGCCAAGCGAGGAGGCTCCCGAAGCGCACTGTCGTCGGTTACGCGAAGCGCAATCCGCTGGCGATCCTGACGCCCGAGCGCCGAGTCGGGGCGGAGATCGCACACGCGCTGCATCTCACCGACTGGGACGTGCAAGCCAGGAGAGGGGAAGCTGGCCCACCAAGCACCCCGGAAAATAAGACCGCCGAGGGAAGTCACGTCGGCCCCGGCGATCAGCCGGCGGGGTGCCCATCATCGACGGAAGGCACCGCGCGAGTCACAAATAAGGATCCCGAAAATTCGCCGATGAATTGGGAAAAAGAAATGGACTTGTCATACATCGACGATGACAAGCTCCGCGCACGGGTACTGGACATGATCCGTAAGCATTCGAGCCTGTGGAGCGGTGCGCTCGGTACGATACGAGCAACGGAGCACCGCATACCACTCGAGGCGGGGACGAAACCGATTCGTTCTATGCCCTACCGAAAGGGGCCCGCCATGCGTGAGATGGTTGCTAAAGAAGTCAACAAGATGTTGAACGCCGGAGTTATCGAACCCGCGAGCACCGAGTGGGCTTCGCCGGTGGTGCTCGTCCCGAAGAAAGACGGCTCCCTTCGGTTTTGCGTTGACTACCGACGTCTCAACGCAAAGACGGCAGCGGATTCGTATCCGCTGCCCCGGATGGACGACTGCATCGATTCGTAAGGGGACGCAGCCGTCTTCACTACGCTCGACTGCAATTCAGGCTACTGGCAAATCCCGGTCGCGCCGGAGGACCGGGATAAGACCACATTCACCACACATATGGGTACGTTTCGCCATTTGCGTATGCCGTTCGGACTGAAAGGGGCACCGGCCACCTTCCAACGTGCATTGGACATCATCCTGTACGGCGTAAGATGGCAAATATGTCTCGTATACCTCGACGACGTCATAGTTTTTTCCCGAACGCACGAGGAGCACGCTGAACACCTCGACATTGTCTTGAGCTTGTTGAGGACCGCCGGAATATCCCTCAAGCTCAAGAAGTGCAGCTTCTTCCGTCCGAAGGTGCATTACCTAGGGCACGTGATATCCCCAGGTAAGCTCAGCGCGGCCGAAACGGCGGCCGACGCCTTCAAGACGTTCACGTTCCCGAGGACGCTTACGCAGGTGCGCTCGTTCCTCGGGGCGTGCAACGTCTATCGCCGTTTCGTCAAGGGGTTTGCCAAGATAGCTCGACCGCTAACCGATATGACTCGCAAGGACGCCGACCCCGACTTCGATAATCCGACGGAGGCCCAGCTTCAAGCGTTCGAGGACCTCAAGGCAAGGATGATCGCTCCGCCGATACTTGCGCTTCCGCGGTACGGTCGGCCGTACATGATCGATACCGATGCAAGTGCGTATCAACTCGGGTGTACGCTGCTGCAAGAACACGACGAAGCCAACGACTGGCGTTCCGTCGGATATTGGTCGTATTCGTTAAACGACAGCGAACGCAACTACAGCGCTACGCAACACGAGTGCTTCGCTGTAGTGTGGGCCGTCCGCACACTACGCCCGCACGTCGAGGGCACGAAGTTCACCGTCCGAACGGATCACGACGCGCTGAGGTGGCTCATGTCTCTGACCGAGAGCTCCGGAAGACTCACCCGGTGGCGGCTACGTCTGGCTGAATACGATTTCACCATTCAGTACCGCCCCGGGCGCGTGCACCAGGTCCCCGACGCCCTGTCACGCCTCGTATCACCGAGGGTCGCCGACGACCCTCGCCAGGCTGTCGAGGTGGACGACGACATCCCCACCTACGACACGTGCACGACCGTTCGTGATGCATCACGAGACATGTCTTGGATGAGCTCGCGGACCATGTATGCACCGCGAGCTGCGATCACGAGGCCGACCACGTCTTCGTGACTACAAGGGACCGAACGAAATCCCGAAGGAAATTGCTCACCCTAGCGCGGACGAGCCGAGGGGCGACGACGAAGCCCCTGCTCTAGAAGAACCCGACGCCTTCTGGGCAGAGAACGAGGAATTCGACGCCGTGGACCTCGATCGCGCCCAAGACTTCGAAGCCGATACGTCCGGTTCCCCGGTTGCCCCTCTGCAGGACGACCTGCCGGCCCCCTTACGATAGAGGAGATAGCCGAGGAACAACGCGTGGATGACTTCTGCCAAACGGTATTGGCACGACAGTCAGAGTCCCGGGAATCCGCGTTCTTCGAGGACCACCAAGGGGTGCTCAAACGGAGACACCCCTTCGACCCTGATATCGTACAGGTGGTGGTCCCTCGGACTCTACGCGCCCGGTTGCTGCGGCTCTGCCATAACCCGGCCATCGCCGGGCATCCGGGGCAGAACCGCATGTACTATGCGCTCCGTCGCGAGTACTACTGGCCACACTTGGCCGCGGACGTCGCTTCGACCGTACGAGGTTGTCGAACCTGTGCGATGAACCGCGTCAAGCTTCGGAAACACCTAAACCGATTAAGGTTGTTTCCGGCGACGCGGCCGTTGGAGAGCGTCGCAATCGATATACTGGGGCCGCTCCCAAAGACCAAGGCAGGGAAACGATTCCTCCTGGTAATCACCGACCGCTTTACGAAGTTAACGCAGGTCGTCGCACTGCGCACGGTAACCGCCTACACCGTCGCAGTGGCGTTTTGCGAAGCATGGGTCTTTAAGTACGGCGTCCCACGCTCGCTACTGTCGGATAACGGGCCGCAGTTCAACGCAAAGTTCTTCCAAAGCACATGCCGAGTGCTTGGAATTACGAACCTTTATACGTCAGCGTACCACCCTCAGACGAACGGCCAGGTGGAACGCTATAACCGAACGATTGCGTCGATGCTCCGCAATTACGTGAACGAGCATCAAGACGACTGGGACGTGTACGTGCGACCGTTAACGTACGCATATAACTCCCACGTACACCGAACCACACGAACGACCCCGTTTGAGCTCGTGCTCAGCCGGCCCCCGCCGGAGTTTTTTCTTCGACAAACCGGCGGGGACGTTCCACCTGCCGATAGGGGAACGGAGCCTCCGGAGTTCCTCAAGACCCCGGACGCGACGATCCAGAAGGCCTACGGGAGCTTGCGACGCACGCAAGCCCGTTACAAACGCGACTTCGATAAGCGCGTTCGAACGGTTAACACACGTCTCGACCCAGGTAACTTCATCTACCTGAACCCCACCGACGGGGACAAGACGTCTAACAAGCTCGCCTCGCCCGCCGTGGGGCCGTACCGTGTCCTCGCCAACGATCGTCGAACCATCACAATCGATCGTGATGGCGTCACCGAGCGGGTGTCCGCACACCGCTGCGTTTACGCGCCCCCCTGATGGACGTGCCACGGGTGAGCACGACGACCCCGCGTGACCTTGCCGACAAGGTCAGGGAGGGAACACAGTACGCCGTGGAGAAGCTACTCAAGCATCGAGAGATGGAAGACGGAACAACGGAGTTCCTTATCAAGTGGGCAGACTACGACCAACCTACTTGGACAGCGCGCACCTACATTCCCGAAGAATTGGTGTCTCGATATGCGCTGCGTCTTCGATGACGCACGCCCTAGAAGAAAAAAAATAAATTTTTTGAGTGCACCTACAGTGCAATTTGAGATTTTTAGCATATTTGAGTGCACTGTGAACGAGAATTGTTGCCGCTGTTGGCCACACAACTTCCTATTGGTGGCACTTGGAGTGCACCCAGAGGGCGGCATGAGTGTATGATAGTCCTGCACTCATACCGCCCTCCGAAAATGCTATGTAACCTGGAGTGCGAGGTGAGTGCAATGTGCATTGCATGCTGCTCCGCATTTCGTAGTGCACTCACCCTGCACGCAACTTGCGTCCAAGTCCATAGTTTAGGTGGAGTTTGGAGGCGAGGGGTGGAATTTGGAGCTCGGCGGTCAACTTGGTATTCGTGGAGACGAGAAGATGGTGGCCAAGTCACGTGCAGCAAAGCAGTACCACTTTGCTGCTTGCACTTCTTGCTCTGGTTGATGGGCTGTGTAGAGGGCCAGAGGTCAGAGGAACCGATGCGCTTCAAGTGCGTAAACTGTCACAGTAGCCTTTGAAGAAGAAGGTGTACCATCGCTCGGGCTTGATGTGAAGGTACGAGAAATGTTGTATCGAAGCTGTATTAGTGCGACCGGTAGTATGCGAGATTTCAGTCAAGCTTTACGAGAATTTGGGCGCGTCTATTCTCTGGCTTACTACATTCTTCCTATATACCCTTGTCCGTATTTCTATCATTCGCACAAATATCTTTTCAACATTGTACTGCTTTACTGCTTAAGAGGCGACCTTTCTAAGTGCATACGCGGATAACATTGAAGTACGACTAGCAAAGTACCTAGTAGAAGAAGCCAGTTAATATTACTTTCAAAATACAGTCTTCACTTCATGGTGCAGGCACTTCGCAATATGCTCTAGCCCTGTGTGTTGTCGGCAGGACTGCTGCTCGACAGGCGATGGCATGCATGTGCACAAATATGGGGTTCTGGCATTCCACAACTGTATTTATGGAGCAAAGTCGCGCCGCTTTCGAGGGCAACTTACTTCTTCGAATCCTTGACTTCGGATGCTTCTGACAACTCGCCGTTATCGAACGACGTCTGCAAGTCCCACATTTGGGCGTATGACCCCTTCTGCCGTATCAACTCAGCATGGGACCTTCTCTCGACAACGGTACCAAGGCCCTCTTCTGCGCCATCTGTGCCAAGGACAATGATCTCGTCCGCTATCATGATTGTGGACAGTCGATGTGCAATCACGATCGTGGTTCGGTTCTTGCATACTTCCCACAGGTTTGCTTGCATTTCTCTTTCCGTTTGCGTGTCTTGTGCATCGGGGCGGTGATGAGGGGTGTGGATTCAGAATGAGGTCAGAGATCTTGCACAGCGTGTCGCGTATAGCCAAAGTGCCACAAAAATTTCTTTCAGAACAGTGCTCAGCACTTACCAATGATGACGACGCCTCGTCAAGCAGAACAATAGCTGGTCCCTTGACCAGACACCTGGCGCACCCTACGCGCTGTCGTTCCCCTCCTGATAGGCGCACTCCCCGCTCTCGGACAAGGGTGTCTAGCTTCAGCGGGAGAGAATCAACGAAGTCTCACAAAGCAGCCGAACGTGCAGCGTCATAAATTTCAGCATCACATGCATCCGGTTTGCCGTATGAAATATTGAATCACAGAGCTCGGTTGAACAAGATCTGAATGTAATTGTCAGAGGCGCCGAGAAGAAAAAAAGAAAAGCCCACATTGTTAGTATTACAGGACATGGAAGGGCACCTCGTTGGCTCGCATTTGTCTCCACTCATGAGCGATAGAATTTCGTACCGTATCTTGGGCGACAACTCCAATTTGCTTGCGTAGACTCCTGAAAACAGTTCTTCACATTCTCGCCATTGATCAGCACTGACCCGCTATCGACATCATAGAATCTCAGCAACAGCCGAATGATTGTGCTGCAGCACGCAAATGGCGACAAAAATATAATCGTGTACAAGAAGAATGTTAGCTTCTCCGCAATTGCAAAGACAACTTTTGCGTCTCCCACACCATCCACAGCCTTCACAACACCGCCCCCCAGACAGTAATTCAAAACTTACCTCTTGCCCGCTCCAGAAGCTCCAACGAACGCAACCATTCTCCCTGGAGCAACATGGAAGGAGATGTTACGCAGGCCGACTCAGGTCTTTCGTCGAAGGGTCCCTCGGCTGCCGACAAGTACGGGCGACTGGCGTGCTACAACTGGAAGGCACGAGGCAGCGAGGAGGATCTGGATTTGTACTGCGATTGGTATGGGCGCAGCGTGTTGCTCATGCCGGAAGACATGGTCCGAAGCAGGGGGAAGGGGTGCGTTGATTTTGACGTTGCGACGAGCCATTATGTTTTCTGCCCGTTCGGGGGGGGGGAGGAGGGGAAGAGGAACGCGGAGGTGATGGGTGGCATGAGCCTAGCGGTGGCAGTAGATGGGGTTAAAGCGGTTGGGGATGTGGAGATGAGTGATACTTGAATGGCGGCGGTATGAAACCCCAAGAGCTTCGTGTCTTGGCGAAAGAGTGGGACACTAGCAGCAAACGTTGGTCGGTGGTCGCCACCGCGTGCTGCGCAGGCCGCGGCGAGGAGCGGAAACATCGAGAAAACAATAATATACGGCCACTTCGTACGTAACGGTACAGTAGCAGAGCGAGCAGAAGATCTGACGGTACATAAATTTGCAGTATGTAGCCAAAATCTCGCGGGTATCGCGGGTCGCGTGCTAGCCTCAAGAGTCTACTCGGCTCTTCCTCCATTTTTTGAAACGTGGGCGCTTGTGATAAATCGTCCCACGGTTGAAAATTGACGTCATACATGTGCTGGTCATGAAACTTCACGCCCTCCGCACGAACTCTTCACTCCTCCTCGGTGCGACCCAAACCACCATCCCCCCCACCGCCCGGCTATCCGCACCACTCACTCCTCCCCGCTGTTCGAAGACTTTTGCTCAGAAGTTCAGGCAACGGTGGAGGCTTTCCCACGCCCACGCCCACGTCCACGACCACGCCCACTCCCACGTCCGAGCCCTCGTCCACGTCCAGCACGACTTGCACGCCCACGTCCACTTCCACGACCTATACCCTGCGAAGCCGTCGCAGGGGTAGTCGTGGACTTGGGGATGTTCGGATCGACATTCTGCAGTGGTGCTGCAGACGCCCTCTCGTCAATTCTTGCGCGTTTGACAGGAAGCCCTGCATGTGCGGGCTCATCGTTAGCCGATACATTTCCATCAATTGCGCTTGGGTTCCGGCGACCCTTGGACTTCATTTTCTGGTCAGCAAGGTCTCTAATCGCCCAGTAGAAGGCCGTCTGCCGGAATACAACGAAGTCGCGTGATTCTGCTGCCAGGCGAATTACAGCTTCGCACTGTTCACGGTGGGTGGTGCGTGAGGCGGACTTCCAATTGAGTCTCCCGTAATCATCGCCTATGTTCTGCAGCATGAGAAGATCAAGTGCATCTTTTGCGTCTGTGTTCAACTTTTTGTCAGCGTAACCTTCTGGGAATTGAATGTATTTTTCTTGTCCGTCAGGAATTGTTGCGTTTGCCTTATCGATTGCATCACGCAGGACCAGCGTTACATTGACCTCCCGCTTGAAGCCAACTTCGCCGCGCTTTGCCCTTGGGATCGGGGGCAGGGTGGTACTGGGATGTAGAGCGTCCAATCGCTTGTGAATCTTAGAAAGGTCTTTCGACCATCTGCAGAAGAGCTGTTCCATGAAACGCTCAAGCATGCGCTCGAAGGATGTGGTTGCCGGCATCACGTTTGGACGGATTGGGGCGTACGGGATTACGGGGAAATATAACTGCGATTCGAAGAGTGAAAGAAACGAGGAGACGGGAAGTTGTCTTTTTATGGCTGATTGTGATGCGTCATTGTTGAGAGTTTCGGAGTCGGGGACCGTTTCGCGCCGATACGGTAGTCGCATTGCAGAACGCAATACGATTTGCGCTTCGTCGCCTTCGCCGCGTTTTTTACGAAGTGAGTGGAGGACACAGTACCACTCTGCCATGAGTGAGCGGGAAGAAACCATGGAGCAATGTGTCTTTTGGGGTCTTGGCAGCCATGGTGCTATGCATATGACATTCTACATGTCGCGAGACTTTTTCTCTGGGAAGTTCTGATGTCTTCTTCGCCTCCACGATCTGCATACGTGTGAACTCGGGTAAAATTCTACCTCCGGATCCATTCTAAGGCATGCCACCGCACTGACCGCAGGCAAATTTCTGTGGAGAATTGTTACGGCTAATTTGCATACGGTCTCTTGAGCGGCTTGCCCTGGGATAAGAACGTCGGATAGACGTTTTAGGTCGCGTGGTTTTTGGAAGTGTGAATTCGAAGATGGGGAAAACGTTTGTCTGCTTACCGGAGTATAAATGTCGCTGCTATCCGCCGGGGAGAGGAGTAGGACGCACAACGATGCTACAACATCGCCGACATGCAAATAAGCGGCTAGCCACAGAGGGACGGGATATTATTCTACCATGGGGACCACGGGAGGAAGACAGCGGAGAAGTTCGTGCGCGGTATGAGGCAATAGCGCAAAGTTTATTGTCAAATGCGTGGCAAGGAGCTGGCGGCGGAGGCCCTGTACCCCTCCACGCCAGCAACGATATGGCCGTGTCTGAAAGTGTCTCTGGACATACACCCAGGGAAATGAGTTTGGATGGGCCGCATGAATTTGTCGAGGACGAATCCCCGATTTCAGATGCAATCGGAGGGCACAGCGGACCTGAGGACGCCCCGACCCCTTTGGCGGTTGATGCACTGGTGGAGCCTGACGTGCCCGTAGAACACGAACCTGGAAGTTGGGAACCGCCTGGTAACGAAGCACATGTCTCTGGCGATGCAACGCAGCAAGTATCCGGACATATTAGTATTGCTGAACCTATTAGTGATACGGGACCTGCGTTTGACGATGGATGGAGTTTGGAAGATGAAGGGGAGGATGAGGACATAGGTGGTAGTCCTTTCGACATTGGAGATTCGAATCTCGAGCATTTTGACAGTGCGATGTCTGAGACAGAATGGAGTAACATGGACGATTTGGACGTACCGATAGACATGCCAGAATCGGAGCAGTCTGCGTTTAGGTTATGGGCAACAAAGTGTCGCGGATGGATTGATCTATTCTACAAACACGGCTTGACCCAAAGTGTTATGGAGGACACCCTCAGCCTCATCCACGCGCCATACAAAACATGGAAAACGATTGCTGCACACCTCAAGAAGGACTCGGGTATGACGGACGGCGTCAAGAAGTATGCAGTGTGTCCAGGGCACATGTGCTTCTTCGAGGAAAGCATTCAGAGCTGTAATGTATGTGGTTTAGGGAAGCCGGACCTCAACGCCAAACGTGTATCTGGTATGGAATGGATGACTCTAAAACCACGACTGCAAGACTGGTTTCTCGATAAGCAGCGCTGTGACCAACTGTACGGGTACATGAGCTCGAAGGAATACAATGATGACGGACGATCGAGAGACTTCTTCGACACAAAGGCGTACCAGCGGATATGCAATATTTATGGCGGAGAGGACAATGTGCAAGACGATATATTTCTAGCAGTTTCAACTGACGGGTTCCAAGCGTTTAGGAACAATTCCTATGATGTCTGGCCCATTGCGGCCATCGTGTGCAACTTGGCTCCGCATCTACGATTCAGTGTCAAGAACGTTCTCCCCTTTGCCTTTGTCCCTGGCCCCTCCGAGCCAAGCAATTTACAATCTTTCATGGAGCCTCTGCTGAAGGAGATCGAGGATCTCAACGCTGATGGGGGCTGTATGTTTCAATTCTATGATGGCGTTGAACGGAAGGTGCGAGTGCACATTTTGTGGGTTACGGGTGATCTCCCAGCGGTCAAAAAGTTATCTGGCGTAAAGGGCCACAACGGAAAGTTGCCGTGTCGCTTTTGTACAATTGAGGGTATATGGTGCCCAGAGAATCGCCACAACTACTACCCAAATAAAGTTCGAGATGGGGTTAACGTATCAGAACGCTATGATGTGGAGTTTCTTCCACTGCGCACGGTTGAAGAATCTACAGCAACAATTGAGAAGCTGTCCTCGCTCTTCGGACAGCGGGAAGCAGAGCTCCAAGTCTCGGCAGGAATATCAGAAGGGTCAAATCTCTTTCGACTACCAAACTTGTTGCCGTATGTGTCCTTCCCGATCGATGTTATGCACCTCTTCTACAACATCAGTAAGGACATGTTGCGACTTTGGTGCGGCGATGGAGGTGATGACTATGTGCTGGGACGGGCTGCAATGCGAGATATCGACGCTGAGTTGCGGAAGTTTGGGGATGGTATTGCGAGCGAGGTTGGGGCACGCCCAAGACCGATTACAAGATTCAAAGACTGGAAGTCTGCGGAGCTGAAGGACTTTGTACTGCGCTACAGCTTGATTGTTTTAGACGGGTACCTACCACAGACATACCTATCAGGATGGGCACTGTTCGTTGAACTAGTGGATCTTTGTTGGAGGCCAGTCCTGACAGAAGAGGACATTTCTGAGGTTGGCCGACTCGCGCGCGACTTCTACCGGCACTACGAGGAGCACTACTACAAGTATGACGTGGCCCGAATGAACATGTGCAAGTACGTGTTTCACCTGATCTTGCACCTCGAAGAAGGCATTCGGGAGAGCGGACCCCCAGTGGGGTACTCCCAATATTGGACGGAGAGGTATATCGGTTGGATTGTTGGGAGACTCAGAGCGAAGAACCTCGCATCAGCGTCCCTCTTCAAGAGCGCACTATTTGGAGAGTAGTACAAAATGTACTATTCTGAACCGTTTGCGTCCAACGTCGCCGCGTACGAGGAGGTGGTTGAGGAAGGAGGATTCCAGATGCAGGGCAAAGGATACAGGCGCTGGCTGTCTTATGAAAATAGCGCTGATGTTCAGTTTCTTGCTCGTCTGAAGAGTTACCTCTTGCGCAAGTATGACGGGATGACAGGGAAGGAGGCCCAAGCTATTTTAGATGGGGTGGACAGTTGTGTTGTCCGGCCGCGTGTGCGCTTCCTATGCGGGTCGGACACGCAGACGGCTTCCTCCTATTATTGCTTGCGTGATTGGAATGGGTCCGACGGCAGTTCGCGAATAAGAGCAAGTTGGCATGTCGCATGCGAGATGGAGGTTGGGGGAATGTTGGCGGTGTACTACGGAAGGGTTCTTAAACTCGTGGAGTTTGAAGTTGATCTGAACTTTTCGAAAAGGTGGCCACACTGGCAAACGAAGTACCAAATAGCTCTCCTGGAATGGGCTTCTGGATTGGAAGTCGGGGAACAGCGCCAAGTCCACAAAAATTGTGAATCGGAACACGCCTTCTCCGCGGTTACTGTTGAAGACACTTGTATCGTCCAGCGGCTGATTAGCGTGGTAGATCACTTTGTACCGACACGGGGAGAGTACAGGGGCGCCAGCGCAAGCCGGTCAACTGCGAGAAGAGGCCGTAAACGTTGTTACTTTGTTGACGACTTTTCGCGCTCAGATCGGCTACTGATCTCGCAATGGACCTCCGGAGATGGTCGCAATCGCGTTTTGCGCGGGCGCCGTGGACAGGGACATAATTAAAATGCACTTCGTACATTTTTTCGATTGCAATTCGAAGACTCGGCTGCGAAGTGGAGGGAAAGGGAGAGCGATATGGACGGCATGGACATGGGTATTGAACCATACCCGGAACTGAAGTACAAGAAAGAACAGAATGATGAGAAATCGAGAGGGCTGACGTGAGCTCTGGATATCTGGTGTTTACTATTGTGCAGCGGCGGTATGAAAGACAAGAATGTCGTCATGAGAATGATACTGTCGAACAGAGGGAGCCCGCGAAGGAGATGGCATCGATGATGCATTATCATCACATTTCATGTTGGGGACGAGCGGTGTAGGTCGGTGGCGGGATCGGGCGGAGGGTGTTTGGAGGTTGGTAGTTTGCAGTGATGTAGATAGTAGGCAGTGATCACTAGCAACCATACTGTTGGCGTTCGTAGGCTACCCGCAGTGTGATCGGAGGACTAGGGGTGCAATGGTAGTATTTACGTAGTGTGTATGTAACAGTAGGTACAGCAGGGCGGAACTTTGGGTCAAACGTGCAGTGCTGTCGTATCACATGCGGAGTGCCACTGCAGTAGCATCCCCCGCCGTAGTTCATGCGGAGTGCCGCCGGAGTGGCATTCCCTCATCTCGCCATTGCTCGTCGAATTTCGCAAGTCGGGTGCCGTTATTCATCGTCTGCAAGAAGCCCACTCGCTGGTGGACCGCGATCCGAAGAGCGCCGTCAGCTGGATGGCCGTCAGCTAATACTACTTGCGTGCGGCAAGACCAAGGTCGCGCGCCGGTTTCTACACAAGGCTACCACACTGGACGCAGGCTGGGCTCCCGCGTGCGTCGCTGTGGGTCACGCGTTCAGCCTCGACCTCGATGTTTCACTAAGACGCGACGCGCCATCGTGCGCCGCATTCTCTCCATCCTCGTCGTCTGCGGCCTGCTCTACTCCAGCGTCCTTTCCCCCCGCGCGTACCATGCAACACCCCCGCCCCCGCAACCTCACCGCCGCCTTATCCCCTACCGGCCACCACCCGGCCACGATTCCCTCCACGCGCGTGGTCACCCGCCGTCCAAACACCTTCCTAGTCGTCATCCCGCACTGCGACGTCGGCAACCAGCTCTACTTTCTTCTCGAGGCCGTCGTTCTCGCGCGCCAAGCCCACCCCGGCCTCCTCCTCCCCTCCCTGCCCAGCTGAGAGTTTAGCAACCCTACCAACGTCACCTTTGAGCGTCAAGCTCTCTGGAAAGGCGATACAATCTGGTCCATATTTGGGAGCAGCATATTCCTTAGCGCGACCACTGCCTGTCACATCATCAAATCCTGCGCCAGTCGGCCACGCCGCTGCAGTTTCTGAGACAAATCATGCAATCCCCTCGTGGCATTCGATGCCAACTCCTGTGCCAATACTTCCCGGCTCTCAGGCTGCGTCGACGCCTTCCTTACAGGCCACAATCCATGGTGCGAAGCCCTTCGCCATAAATTTTCCCTCCCAGTAATTTATATTTCTACTGTGCCCCGAAGACAGACCTCCCCCTCACCTCTAACACAAAGTTGAAGGCAGAGTCAATCCTTTCCCCCCTTTCGATACACCCTCCTTGACCCTTGCTCTGCTCTCCACTACTTCTGGTGTTAAGAACACCGTATCTCCACTCCTCTTCTTTTTCCCTCTCGCAGACACGAGACGCATCCTAACTCTACAAGAGAGCGCGCCGACGCTCACACGTCCGACTCTATTGGAAGTGCGTTCGTCTGCAGTCAACTACCGGCTAATTTTTCGCCTTGCTAATCCTCACTCTGGCAAAGCGCCACCCCACCAAGATGGCCAGGCCCACCTCGGATCGCTTTGTCATCAACATGTTTCCACAACCTGTCCAAATGAATCCACAATCTGCCGACAACATCTGGAGCACCATACGCCACGCGATTTCCGAAATTATGAACCGCAACATTTCTAACCTCTCCTTCGAGCAACTATACCGTTTTCCTACAAAATGCTCCTGCACAAGCACGGCGATTTTCTGTACAAAGGCCTGCTTGAACTCCTCACAGAGCACTTGCAAGGCGTCGCCGTTCTCATCAGCGACGCAGATTCCGAGGATTTCCCCCCGGGAGATCAGACGTTAGTGGGGCTGTTTTTCCCTCTCCCTGGCAGATGTACGCGACGTCCTCATGTACATGGACAGGCATTATGTCAAGAGCAAGCAAACGAAAACTGTTCATGAGCTGGGCTTGTCCCTCTTTCGCGACGTCGTTATTCTCGAGTCCACTATTCTCCCACGACTCAAGGGCACCTTGCTCGGTATTATCGATGAGGAGAGGAATGGCGAAGCAGTGGATACCCATTTGATAGGCGCCATCACGCGTATGCTGACTGAGTTGGGCAACAACGAGCTTGGTAAGTCATTCTGCGTCAATGTCTTTGAGAAAGATTTCCTTGAACGCACGAAGCGCTTTTACGCACGCGAGGCACGTTTGTACTTATCGGAGACAACTTGTTCGGATTACTTGAGAAAGGCCAATAAGCGCATCCACGAAGAGCACATGGGCGTTGAATCTTCTGGAACTGCGAACAGATTCTAGGGTTCGCAAGGTGGCAGAGGTTGAGCTCATATCCACGTATATGACCCGTCTTGTCGATATGCAGAACTCCGGCTTGATTTGAATTCTGCGAAACGATAAGATTGCAGATCTGCGACTGACGTACTCTCTGTTCCGTGACATAAAGAAAGGAGATGAAACGTTGCGCACGAAGCTAAAAGATGAAGTCTTGGAGCGGGGCACAGACCTTGTACAGGATCCTGAGAACATCAGAGACCACGCTTCGCTTATCAACGCAATACTTGTTCTCAAGGACAAGTACGACAAGATTATCAATTATGCATTTTACGTGCGTGCGACGGGTTCCTCTGAGGTTGTCACGAACGCGGCTGGTAGTACAATAATAGGGTTTGTCATGCAGACCATGCAGGAGCAACGTCTGAGAAGCGTGCCTTTTCTTCCAGCGGAAACGAGGCTGCACTGAATGCCAGTATGTCGGATTCATCGGTTGCACGTTCGCGCGAAAGCAGGGCGATGACGTTAAGTGAGCGTATGCGAAAGGCTGTGATTCATGGGAAGCGAGTGAACAAGGACGTACTGAGTCTTGTTGAAGAGAAAGCAGACGAGGATTGGACACGGAACCCAGATGTGTGGGAAGGCTTCTTCTGGGAGATTCTACACAAGGGCGTTCATGGGAAGCCCATAGCGGTGAATTAAGGTGTTGACGTGGAGACTGAAGGGACATAAAAGGGCGAGTCGTATGTGGAATTGTGCGGCACGGATGCTACAGGTCGTCTCGTAGAAAAAGAGAAGCGCCCTGTACCGGGAGGCAAGAAGGACGCCTCCAAGGCTGAAGCAACTGTGACCAGCGCCCCAGACAAAGCCGGAGACACCATCGAGGTTGACGAGAGAAAGCATTCGAATATTGGAAAGCCCTCTGCACAGCGATGCAAGAAACGAAAGCGAAAAGTAGAAACCTCTTTTGCTGACTTTCCCGGCCCCAAGTGCCATGTCGGCAATCTCAACATGGAACGCCTTTTGCGTCACATGCCGCGTATGCCGGGAGTGAGCCACTCAATGTTCTACTTCGGTCACATGTTTACGCGATTTTGTTGGCACACCGAGGATGCCTTTTTGAATTCAGTTTCCTACCTTCGCCGCGGAAGCGCTGACAATATTTGGTACGCTATACCTCTGAAATACGCCGAGGCCTTCGAGACATATGCTGCCGAGAATGTTTTCAATGATCGGCTGGCCAAGGACTAGCCTTCTACACAGAGATCTTTGATGTGCAAGACAACCATCTTTGATCTGAGGGAACTAAAAAGCCGAAGGATTGAATGCCATCGTATTCGGCACAAGCCAGGTTCCTTTGTATTGACAGCACCTCGTGCTTATCATGCTGGGTTCAACTGCGGTTTCAATATCACCGAGGCTGTGAATTTTGCCAACCCAGAATGGTTCCCAATCGGCCGACAAGCGTCCCTCTGTGCTCGCCAAGGGGCCTACACTTTGATTGTACCATACGAATACCTCCTGTCTCATGAGGCCAAGTCGCTACGAGATGCGCACCTAACTACTACGAACATAGAGAGAATATCGCCAAGCGCAAGGAGTGGTGCTCGCATCCTTGCCGGCGAGCTTGGCGCAGTGTTGGAAGAGGTGGAAAGAAGTCTGCGGGAATACGCGCAGTCGAGCAACTGTCAGATCGCCATGTTGAATGACGTGGATAGGCTTGTTAAGAACAATCATCTGGGACCCGAGTTTTGACCTGGTGCTGGGATAGTGTGTTGCATATGTAAGCACGCTTGTCAATTTTACGCTGAGATCTGCGAAAGTTGCCCCGACAACCGTGAGGCACGATGTGTATCTCGTTTTGGCCGCAAGTTTAGTTCTCGCTGCCGACGAGCAGGACACAGGCCTGTGCTGGTCAGGAGGCATGATTCTGTGCTTGTTGGGGATCATTCCTCTCGCCTGGAAGATGTGGCTGGCGTACAGTCAAGCACCGAAACTTTTTGCACAGACGCAGAGGTTTTCTTCGGATTTGGGAAACGCCGCTTCGGAGCTCTGGGCTTCGGTTGAAATTCCAACCAAGCCCGACCCCCTCCGCCACGTCTTCCCCGTCTCCTATCTTTCATCCCCTCATCTTCATCCCCGGTTTCCAAGGCACCCTCCTCTGCCACCGCTCGCGTCCTCTCTTCCTCGCCCCCGTTACACCTTCTACCTACACTCAGCTGTATCCTACGCATTATCCTCTTTCCCTCCCCTCTCTCTGTAGAATATCCGTCCTCCAAAAGCGCTCCTTCCCCACATTCGCATGTCGGCCACTGCCAACCGCTCCCTACGCGCGGCCCGGTGCATGCACTTTTCACGTATCTACGAGCGAACGGTATGGCTTATGTCAGTGCAGTTGGCTATAACTGGCGCCACGACACATCCATTCCGTCCGAGAAGCCCTCTGGCGAAGGAGTTCTTCCGAGGAGACAATGACAAGTGCGTTACAGAGGGGTTTAGTTTTGGCGCAGGTGGGTTGCCATCATTGAGGTTGGAGGAATTTTGCTTATATCACATTGGGCGTTTTCTCGTTTTTATTGCACAGGTGCACCAGCTTACACGTCCCAGGTTACGAAAGAAGGGTGTCACCGTTCTAGAGCGTGTCACTCTGGTCATTTCAGACGAAAGTCAGGTAAGCTTATTCGTTAATGGGACTAAGTCGGGGCGCATTTGTCCTTGTCAACCGAGTATACATTTTCCGTCTTCAACGTCTGTTTTGGGTTGTCTAAAGCGCGCGCGGTTTTCTTTTTTGCGACCTCCCAGCTTGTGCTTTTGAGTTCTTCCTCCGTGAATGAGTTTGATCTTGCGAAGAGATTTCTAAACAACGTCAACGTCGCAAATCAATGGGAGGCCGCGGAGATTGAGGCCGCCGAGGCAGAGCGGGACGAGGCCCGACGCGAGCTTGAGGAGCTGACAAAGGGCATGCACGAGGGGGACGATGAAAAGGGCGATGTTGAGGAAGACGTCTCTCCCGCGAAGGACGACCTTCCGGAATCCCCGCAATTGAAAGACGTGGAGGAGAACGGCAAGGATGGTTGTTCTGCTTCTGGTGGGAGCCCAATAAAACGCAAGCTTAGTGAGGCCTTTGGACTACCGAGCAGGAGCGGTCCGAGGCGCATCTGCCGCGAGGTCGAAGAGGTGGTGGAACATAACGACGGCTATCTGATTACAAGGGTGGTCACGAAAGTATTTGACGACGAGTGTAACGAGTTGCCTGATGACACCCCGGTCACGGAAGAGCCGGAAAAGCCTCAGTCTCCATTGAATGCCGCGCAAGCGCTGGGCTTGCGCGGCATTGCGCAGCGCGTCTCTTTGCGCCCGAGCTTGCCGAGGTGCTCGTCGGAGTGCCGCTGCATGTCTTCGAGCGCCCCGCGCGATGCGGGCGGCGCGCCGCCATCGCCTCGGGCGGCAGCGTCGCCTTGCGCGAGAGCGCCGACGTGTCCGCACCCCGCTCGCCGACGCCCTCATATCCCCGACCCGCCTCACATGTGCCCTTCGTCTATCCCGTCCTCCACCTGCACCCCCGGTCAACATACCGACACCCTCACTGTACGTACTGCGGTGGCACTGCGTTAGGTTTACTAGGGGATGCAGATAGTAGAACGATGTAAATGGGAGCGGTTACGAAGCACTCCGAGCTCGCATTGCACTGCATTTACATACATATTGGACGCAAAGAGAATAAGTACAGGCCCGAAACGCTGGTTCCAAAACGGGGTTTCCAATGCTGTTTAGGGTGTCGGATCGGAGGGTAATTCCAGGGTGGCTGGCATGCACATGGAGTGTACAACACTCCGTGTGCATGCAATGTGCACTCATATTGCGCTTTCATTGGGCAAGGTGAGTGCGCGTCACGTGCTCTACAGTACATGGCACCAATAAGCAAATTGCCCTCAAATTACGCTCCAAAAACTTTTGATTTTTCTACTAGGGACGGGGAGGGACCTCAACTCCGAAGTGAACGCGGACGTTCACTCTTAAGGAGGGGGCCCCTCGACCGCTCCGTCGACAGGATAAATTAACCCCCCCCTTCGCGGTCGGAAAGGGCGGGGGTCTACGGAAGGACACAACGAGGGGCAGACCCCTGAGGAAAAGGACCAGGCGCGCAGCGACCGCATGCACTTGTTAAGTGGATGCGCATGGGAAGCGACAAGTGCACACGGGATCCGAGATCCGATGTGCAAGCGAAAAGGAACTGTCTGCTCGGGCCTCAGAAGCCGGTATCGCCACCAAACCGCCACCGTCCCCCTAGAATATCGAAAAATTAACGGTAGAAAATGACACCGGACGGCGGACAGCACGTGCGTTACGTGCGCGTCCAGCACACGTGGGCCAAAAGCAATCGAAAATCGCCCGACACTCGCCCCCATACCGAAGTGGAGAATTAGCCGAGCGTTCTGCCCGCATCATCCCTTCACAGCTCGCTCTCACGAACCGGCGACCAACGTTGGCAACGACGCCGTCGTAGAAACAGAGGGCAATCGTCCACGTCAACTCCCCCACGAGAACCCAACACAACTCGAATACGCGGACCTCCCCGCCGCACGACCCAGTGGCCCCTCTGCGGAAGCTGAATGCGACGTGTGAGAGTGAGCATCGCGGCTGATGTTCGCGATGGGCAGTGGCGGTGTAGAACTACGACGACCGCAGAGGGAGGGGGTACCGACAACAGACCCGCGCCCAGCTCCGACGAGCCGCAAGGAGCGGTACGCTCACCCGATGGGGAGAGAGGAATGCCATCCGTAGTGCGGCAGAAAGGCCGAAGCTGATGAGCTGGGGGAAATTCCACGAACGCGCAGCCCACGCGAAAAGCATTTTGCCTGGCGCATGACCGACCGCACTCCCATCATGAGCATTGCTGTTAATTTTTTGGCAAAAATATTTTCGCGGGAAAATTAATTTGCACGATTTTTTTGGCAATTTGACTAATGACAAGGGTTTGTCGCGCACGTGCAGCGCTGGACAGTAGCGCGCGTGCGTGCCGGTACGCCTCGCGCCCGCTCCGTGCGGTCGGCACAGCGCTACGCCCCTCCCCCGCTATAGACGACGACGGCAACGATTTCCGCCCCCTCTCTGGCGTCCTCCAGGAAGCCGCCGAGGGACCAGCTACAGCAGACAGCCTTCCCCGCCCAACTGGCTGCACGAACCCGACGCTATCACGTATGGCAGAAGTCGCGATGGACCGCCAATGATTGAGGACGCATCGACACAAGGATCCGCCAGCAGTTAGGAAATAAATCGTGCGATACGCCGACGTCCCCGTTCGTCGGTATGGGTATCAAGCGGACGACTCCAGGTCCCCGGGGGAACGGATAAGGAAGGAAGGAGTGATGTGAAAAGGAAAGAGGGTAGGTTCGTTTATTGTGTCAGAGGGGCGGCGGAACTCATCGGAGGCGGCTCGCGCAGAGACGTTCCGCAAGTACGCGGGAGAGTGCGGGCTTGCTGTGAAGGCTGCAGTGAACACGCGCCTTGCAGACCGTGTTGAGACGCCCACCGCTGTGGTACATACGGCACGCAACGAGTACCTTGCAATGACAGTAGCCCAACTGTGTGCCCCCCCCAGATGGATGAATGAGGGTTGGCGCTGCTGAGTGCAGAGCTCGACATTATCATCAACAATTTCACAGAGTTGCGCGTTAGGGACATAGAAGGGGAACGTGCGAAGGAGGTGGATCATGCTCTTCGCAGCATGATGAAGGGGAAATGTGGGGCTACGAAAGAGGCAGAGAGGAGGGCCCACGCAGCCTTTCGGAGGAAGCTATGTAAGAAAGAATTGGAAGCGCGGAAGCGAAGAGGAGTGGGGCATTCGGAACCCGTTTCGCCAGACGCTTTGCGCAATTAATAGCGCACGGACACCACGATGCTGAAGAGTTCTAGGGGTGACGTCGCGCTCCATTTGCACGACGTCACGGGTCACTCTTCGATCTCTGCTCGAAGGGCGTAGCGCGACAACCAAATTCTCGAAAGCGTCGTCGCCCGCTGCACCGAAGCCCCGTACAAGGAGAGGGGTGATGTTTCACCCGGAACGGCATGGGTGTTCGAGAGTTGACACGGATAAGCTCGCCGCGGACTACGTTGATGTCACGTCGTATTTGCTCGCGTATGTTGCTCAGTCGCAAAGGTAGCGTACAGGGCTGGACTCCAGAAGGGAGAGGCAGTAATAGGAAACCGCAGGCAGCCCGAGGACGTGGAGCGCGGTGTGGCGAAGGAACGCCGCTGTAAGGAGATCAGGAACAACCCCCTGGTCGCAGTTCGGTAGACTACGGGGCAGGTTACAAGCGCTTGAGCGTTGAAGCAAGCGAATTGGGATGAGCACGGGGTAGAGCAGCAAGAGCAAGGCAGATCACGACAATGAAGGCGCAAGACCCCCCCTACCCGCACAAGTGAACGCAGACGTTCACTCTTGAAGGGGGGGCCGTGTAGCATAACCGCCGACTATTGTACTATATATTAGATTTAGAATTAGATCTAACGCTGAAAGGTACGGACCTTACAGCGTGCGCGCGCGCATACTTTACAGCGCGCGCGCACGCACACGTGTAGCACACGTGTGCTGTCAGCCCCGACGGCTGACAGCGTTACAGTGCGGGCCGGCCCGCACTGTCTACAGTAAGCCTACTACAGTACAGTCCGTACTGTACTGTAGACGGTTAATTAACTTGTACAATAAATATAGGGAGCGACCGCCGGCGGAGGGGACCAAGCTAGGTAACCCTCCACCGACGGTCGACCACCCAGCTTACTCTACTCACACCGCCGTTCCGCGAGTAGTTACCACCGAGCGGGTAGTGGACGCGCGCGACACCGCGGCGAGCTGCGATCCGCCTCCGCCCGTCAGTACCGGATCGTCAACCGGTACTGCTCCGGGGCGTCGAGGCGTCGATCCACTCGCCTACGCGCGCGTCCCCGCCGACCACAATCTACCACCCGCTACCGGCCCGCTTCCGGTGGCGTTGGTTGGTTCAAGACCCTCGGTACGCCGATCCGGGGTCTTCTGCCGAACATCGCAAACACCCCCTCCGCCGGGTGTGGGGTGTTTATGCGACAATACTGTACTCGAACACCCGATGGTGTATGACAAGGACCGCATTGGTTAATTCCCAATTCGAAAGGTAATTACCTTATCGCCCGGTAAGTTGGGCAGCGCAATTCACCTCCGTGTACGTACCGTACTCGAATCATACCGTCTAATGTATGATACCGGCGTACATCGCTGGCGCCCAAGTGCAGGACCGTTACTGCCCGACGTGTAGTCGTACTGATACACGTTACAGTCTGGCACTGTAAGAGCGGGGACTACTGTAGTAGATATAATAAAGTAGGGAAGGGGAAGGAGTCGAGGGGACCATCGATCACCGGTGGCCTCATCTCGAGGGCCGACCTCTTTGTCCCTTGGTTTTGTGCCTAAGTCTTTCGCATGAATACGATTTGCCTTTCCTTCAGTACATCGAGTACAACGAGAAGTACCCACCGCAGGGGTAACGCACGACGAGCGCTACGCATTGCGCCCGGATTCGTCTTCAGTGACGACGTCGCCTCCGCCCGGCGTCGAGTTACCACGTCGAGGACGTCGATCTGCCTTTCGTGGCATCATTGTGTCGAACCCACACCGCTCTACCAAAACCTCTACCAAACAGCTACCGAACTCCCTTCTGTCTTGTTTTGTGGTTCTTACTACACGTGTGCACAGCACTTGTCGCGTCTCGCACGCTTCGAACTACAGTACGACGTGTCGTAGCTCCCGCCACCCCAAGCGGGTCGAGCGCGGCACGTTTTACGACATCGTCGCCGTGCCGTCCCCGCCAAGGCGCCTCCTCGACATCAAATGTTTTTTGGGTCTGCACACAGTATCAGCGGGGCCAATAACAAAGGACCAACAGAAGGAAGTTGGAAACACGGAGGCAGGGGTGAATGGAAAGTTGGAACACTGGCGATCACCGGCTCCAATACTCCGGCTTGCAGAACGCACGCAATGGGTCTGCCCTCGTTCGCTGATGCACCAACCCCGCTATAGCGCCACCCCTCGCACATGACCTCATCTCCAGCGTTCCCGGTAATCTGGCGATATTTTCTACAGTATCTAAACGCGGGGACGCCTGATTCTCTAAGAAGGGGGATCTGTAGTGCACTATACTCGGCCGAGGGACAGCTATCCCTATCCCTCCCAAAATCGCGCGCATGGCTACCACGTGTACCACGGGTACACGTGGAAAGCCCTGTCTATTTTGACACCCCACCCGTGGACACCTGTGATCCCTCCGCCACCCCTCGGGGCTACACCCGTACATTCTAGTTATTCTAATTTATACTTTAAATTAGCTTCGCCATTACGGCGACGGGGACTATATAGTCAACCCGAGGGTCAAAGTAAAGAGGCACGAAACCTCGGGTCTTTTACCTTGGTTTCTAGATTCTAGGTTGTAGCCTCGACTTGCTACTGGCTCGCCCATACCGACCGAGCCATCTACAACCCTAGAATCCCAACTGCCTTCCCCGCGCGAGACCTACGTTAAGTACTGCGCCGTCCGTTCCGCTAGCTCTGTTTTTCCCTTGGTTCCACCCCTTTTATTGCTGACTACCTTGCTACTTTTCTACAGCGCAAGCCGCGCCCGGATCCCGGTTCCGGTCATCCACCGGGTGGTCTCCCGAGTTTCCTTACGCGTCCGAACGCGCGTCGCTGTGCCCACGGCCCACCACACGTGGCCGTGGTGCACGACAGATGGCAATATCATGGCCGGAGAATTTTGATGGGAATTCATGACATGCCCTGCTAGCTGACGAAGTCTAAACTTTGTAAGCGGTGTATTCATGCTGGAAAAGTGAATCGCCGCCTCTGAAATTAAATTTTCTTGTTCTTCAGTGAAATGCGGTGGTCTTCCGGGCGAGGATATGGGAAACGTGATGTCTATTGGCGATGTTGGTTGGCTCTCTGGTGGCGACTGAAGCCATTTGGCATATGCCCTCCAGGCATTCATGACAGGGATGTCATGATTTTTTGCAGAGACGGAGGGAGCAAACTCATTACTGATATTCCCGAACAGAGCTTCGTGAATAGCGTTGTGGAATGTGATGGTATGGGGTGCTTTAGGGCGCGATTGAGCACTATATTACCGGATGAAACAGCGATTTTGGTCTCAAAGTATGTTGCGACAGGTCTCATGTCGCATTATGGCAATAGCAGTAGGCCAGACATGCCAATGGCGTCAGTTTCCGCGTGCGTTGGTGTCAATGTTTCGGTTTGAGTGAGCTTTTGTTACTTTGGCTCCCGCGAACTTTGGAGAAAGTGGTACTATCACTCGTTTAGGTTATGAAAATTGTAGAAGCCTCATTATGTCCAAAAACTGACCATGGTACCACACGGTTACAGTACTAATAGCACATTACAGTTTATTTCATAGCGGAGTAAAGTATTACAGTAGAATGAACGGTTTCCAAGACCCCGTGACCTCGCTTATTTAATCTATGGCGCCGAGCAATGACAGAAAGCAGTCAAGGATATTTTAGGAACGGATTTCCTTCGCAGGTGCGACACCGCAGGTCAAAACAAGCCTCTGGCTTAGACGACATTGTCGGGATCTGTCTTGTGACGTTCCCCCGGCCTCTATTGCCTTTAAATTTTCCTTCTCCTTTCCTCCGTTGTTGCGACTACGCGGGCTAAGACTTGTCTTTAGCCTAGGCGTTACTTTGTCACTCGGGATTCAATTGTTTTCCCTTTTCCCTCTCTCGTTGCGACTACGCGGGCTAAGAATAGCCTCTAGCCTAGGTTTATTTCTGTCACACGACCCATTTCTCTCTCCACATATTTTGACGATTGTTAAAAATCTAAAAGGCTAGAGGCTTGTCGTAGCTCGCAACATAATTATGTCGCGGGCTACGACAAGCCTCTAGCCTTTGTGGTGCTCCTGACATCTGTCCCTCTCGTTCCATTCTGGAGTCTCCGCTACTGGGCGCTTCGCCCGGTTTTGATACTATTCCCCAGACACGGGTTCCCCGTTTTAGTGTGTTCGCACACAACGCCTTCCGGTGCTGGTTCTATTCCGGGTCCGCACCTCGGCGAATATGCCGTGCTTTTACAGTTGGCTGCCGTACTTCTGCTTTGTTCTACTCCCGTCCCGATCTACCGCGGGACATGCCTCATTGGTTATCACCATTTTACCGAGCAAGCTCATAGGTGGCGACTGTAGTATAACTCTCCTCTTAGGGATTTAATTTGGAATTAGATTAAGAGTCAGATTAGCTACTGTAGAGCTCGAAGCTCTACCGGTCTACACGTGTACGACACGTGTGCTGTCAGCCCCGTTGGCTGACAGCCTTACAGCGCGGCACGACCGCGCCGGCTACCGTAATACGATACACTACAGTATAGTAGCTCGGTGCTGCAGTATAATATGATAACTCCACCTTGTATATTAGGTACTACGAGGGGACAGCGGCGGAGGGCAACTAGGAAGCTTGGTCACGACCCTCCACCGCCGACCTAACCTCCCCCTTATTTTCTAACTAGAGCGACTCCGCAGCGCGCGCGTTAGAAAGGAACCACACGGGCCGGGAGGCGCCGGCACGCGAGCGAGCCGGGATCCGCCTCCGCCCATCAGTGCTGGTATGTCACCCAGCGCTGCTCCGGGGCGTCGAGGCACCGATCCGCTCGTGCGTGCCCGCGTCCTACCCCGATCTGCTCTACCACACCGCTACCGGGCCCGTCCCCGGTCCCGTAAGCAGGTGATCACCCCATCCCGTCTTCCCGTCTATCGGGAGTCTCTGCAAGGACTGAGCATACATCATCCGCTGTTGGGTGGGTTTATGCAACAGCGACCGTCACTGCGATGATCCGCACAGGCTAGCGCGGCTAATGAAGAGCGCCGCTTACAACGGCGACACGTAGTACTGTAGACGAGATAGGTTGAACGTAGATAGTAGTGTTCTTGAAAGTTGTAGGTTGCGTTGAGGTGGCAAGTTCCCCAACTCGTCTAACTTAGGTCCCGTTTTATAGACTTTCGTACCACCTCAAATGGTACTAAAAACAAAGGATAAACTAAAGTTGCAAATCATCCACATAAAAATCACAAGTCTTCCAGAATACTATGGGACATCTTACTCAAGAAGTTTCTAGAACAATCGAGAGTCTTCTGGAATTCTTGGGAATATCTGAATGTAGAAGTTTCTAGAACAATCCAGATTATTTCCAATTGATCCAATTTTCTCTGTCAATTGATCCAATTTTCTGATCTATTTCGAATGATCCAATCCACTTCAGATCCTTGATCTTATTGTTGCAGCCACTATAGTGCAGTGACCATGGAAGAGGGTCCTGCCTTCTACTGAACAAGACGACGAACATCTGACGTTTAGTCATCAAGTAAGCCCAGCAGAAGCAATTGAAAACTTCCAACAGTGTATGTGCTTACCAAGTTGACACGCAGTTGCTCGTACGCCACACCGTCCTGGGATTCCAGTTGCCTCCTTGCAGCCAGAGCGGCCCATGTGCCAGGCACAGCAGTAGATGAGATCGAATATGATTTTTCCCACTTAAAGTTCACTTCGGCATCTGGTTCAAACTGCCTAGTGCTCGCGACCGGTTCACTAGATGTAGCGCGGGCGTAAAGCGGTATGTTTCAAATGTAGCTTCGCGCATCACGAATCATGTTATGCAGTATAACGCAAGTACGTAAGATATCCATTGCATAATCCTTGCACCCCATGCGACATGGGCGCTTCACAACGAGAAATGACGCTACTACGACACAAAAAGCGCCTTCAACGTCTTCTCTGACAGCCTCTTGCAGCTGCGAAACTCGCTTCAGCTTGCGCTCAGTAAAGCCCTTTGTACGTTTCACGAATATTGACCAGGACGGATAGATTCCATCTGGCAGGTAGTGCGGTAGATCGCGTATCTTACTATTAATTACATGGGCGATGCGCCTGGGAAACTGCCTAGATAAGATCCTTTGAATTGTAGTTGTCTGACAGAATGTTGACATCGTTCAGTCAACCGGGGTGACCAATCGAGAGATGCGAAAACCGAAGCTCGCCATCCGTAATAACTTCCATTGCTAAAGTGGGTGTCTTTCCTTTACACGTGAATTGTCCGGCCCATGCAATAGGACACCTTTCCCATTCCTAGTGTTGGCATTCAATGCTCCCTAAGAGCACCTCTATCAGCGTGCCCAGTCCAATTCCAAGTTGACCAAGCTTACCCAGGCAACCTGGCTACGTGGAATAAATATTGTCATAGCATGTCTATCACGCGTGCCAAGTAGTGTGAACAAAACTTACCCTTCTAGTTCTACCTTCTCATCATCCCCTTAGACGGCACGCGTATCAATTTATCAACTTCTAAACCTGCTTGCTCTACCATGTGCCAATCTTTCTTGCCCTCCTCCCTCTGTTCCGAATCCACCCTCTACGATGACACAGAGGAACACGCAGCCTCGGCTCAATCTGTCACTGCGGCTGTTCTCTCCCTTTCAGAAAACAAAGACAGCGGTCTCATTCGCGGTCGGAGGCCAGGATCCCAAGCCATATACTGTGGCGTCTGCTCATGGTATGGAGACTATCTTGACTCCAATCCGGTCTATCCATCCCATCGTTTTCGCGAGGTCTTCCGCATACCTCTCGAGCTCTATCACATTGTACGTGACGAGCTCCTAGGAGAAAAGCTGCAGCTCAAACAGCGCAAGAATTTCTGCGGTGTCTCAGGTCACACATCGCATCAAAAGATCCTGATGACACTGCGGCGGCTGGCCACTGGCCTGTCATTCCGTTAAATGGACGACATGGCCAAGTGTCCGTTGAATCTCACAAACAAGTTTTATCGTAACATTGAAGGCCATATATCGTCACTTCGGGCCGGTTAATCTCAACTGCAAGCCGACAGAGTCAAAATGCGAATCGTGGTGAGGCAATATGACGCGAGAGGGTTTCCGGGCTGCATTGGTGCAGTAGACTGTATGCATCTCCATTGGAAGAACTGTCCTGTAGCATACAAAGGACAATATCATAATCCCAAGGATGGAAAGTTGGCCGTAACAGGTTGCAAAGCTCTTTGCGATAGTTCTCTATATTGTTGGCATTAATTTGCGGGTAGGTGTGGTACGAGTAATGATCTAACAGTTTTACGTCACAGTCCTCTTTTCATTGATATCTTTAACGGAAAAAGAAAGATGAAGCTTCCGGAAAGTTTCAAGTTGAATGGATTGACACGGCACTGGTTGCTGTACATGCTATCGGACGGAATCTACCCGCCGTCGTGCATCTTCGCAAAGCCGAACAATGCCCCACTCAGCGAGAGTGAAAGCATCTATACCAAGATGCAGGAGCGTGTCCGAAAAGACATAGAGCGCTTTTCGGTGTTTTACAGGGTCGTTTTGGAATACTACATCATGAAATCCATGAATGGAACAATGAGCTCATTATTCTAATAATTCAGGTGTGCGTAGTTCTTCACAACATGATAGTTGATGTGTGGGAGCGGGGAGAGCAAAGGTCTCGGCAAAATGAAGTTGGGGAGTCTGAAGATTTTGTTGGAGAGTTTGCGGAGGCTTTTACGGGTGTTCCAGATGCGGGGGATACTGCTGATATAACGGCGACGAACAGTCATGAATGTACTGGAGAAGGATCAACTCTGGAACCTCTCTTTGAGCGAAGTGGGGTTATAATGAGAGAAGAAAGACATATAGCGCTACAAGCGGAACTCACGCGACACATCTGGTCTCGGCGTGGAGACTGAGCTTAAGAACCGCCTTTCAGGCGGTTCTTTCTCTCGCTTTCGCGAGACGGCTTCGCTTTTACTCGTACCTTGGGCTCCGCCGCCCGCAGAAGCCACAGATAATTTGAGAATATGTCATTTCAAGGTGTGCTGTTGTTGACTCTCAGACCCGTAAAAGTAAGGAAAGTTTACGTTCCTAGCCTTATTCTAAAACACACTTTTCGTACTATTAGCTGTGACTAAATTCGTGTTTATTTACTCACCACCTTACTCAAATTCCGACAATCTGGGCTTGCTTTTGGCTTAATAGACATGGCAATGATATTTTACAGGCCGAAATTTAGGAATTGGACACAGTGATAGAGGTGCTATAGGCAACCAGGGAAGCCACTTGACTCGTTCACAGCGAATATGCGTTTCATATCCTCTTCTGTAGGCTCCCGCAAGTCTTCAGATGCGAATTTCTCAATTATGGCTTTGCAAAACCTCTTGAATAAGCTATCCAGCACGCTGAGCAATTCGTCAACGGCATTGTAAGCGTGTCCGTATCGCAGCACGCTCATAGACCCGGCAATGGTTTTCAGGGGATGTATACCCTTCCTACCGAGAGCCTCTACCTTCTTAGTGAACTCTGCACGAGTTCATGGAGCAGAGTAGACTCCGTCAAACACAGTACGCGGGACCCCAAACCGTCTCTCGAAAGATATATCACTGTGCAGAGGGTTGACCCGCTCACACCGACGCACAAATTGTTCATTCGTAGCACTTTTGCGTCGAAATCCCGTTCCAGGTTCGCAGTTCGCCCAACTTGTCACCCTCCATGCAGAGTCGTACTACCCGCATGAGGGAACATTTCGTTCATGATGACCTCAAGCAACAGAAATACAAGCACGTTGTCTTCATCATCATCATCTGAAAACGGCACGTCATCGCCATTGTGCCTCCCTGCCCCTCTTAAAGCAGTGACGCCATGCGCACCACCTTCATCGAGTTTTGTCAAGCACATCGAGGGCGCCGATTTCCTCGCTGTACATCGCGTGTAGCGCGCAGCCTTTGCCCCTCCGTCCCCAGCTTCCGTGGACACGAGAGCTCAATATGCTGAACGCTTTACCTGATGGGCTGCTGAAGACACAGTCTGACCGTTTGCAACAAATTAACGCGGTGGAGGCCCTCTAGATACTTTTGCGATCGCGTTCCAAAAGCGTATCGTTGTAGTACAATTGTGCACCACGACCATCCAAGGGAGATGAGAACCGAACGGAGGTACAGGTTCCACTGTAGCGAGCGGGCATACACGCGCCCGCGGCCGTGTACGGTAGTACCCCACGGGTCACACGTGGTACAACCGCTGGCGGGAATCGTGGCCACGGGCACACGTGTGTTATCCATGCGGTGCCACCGCACTAAACAGTGGTTAGTTAATAAGTAGTAGCTAATGGCACAAATTAAGTACTTGTGTCGAGTAGCTGGTATACTGTATGTAACAGCTACTGTTGCGGGACCGGTGTCCGGGCGTCTCACTTAGGGGTTAAGACCGGGGGCACCTGCCCGTCCCAGTAAAGAGGAGGCAGACTCGCCTCCCTTCCCTTTACGGCTTTAAGCTCACTCCGTTCCGGTTTATTTTTAGCTCAGGCTTCTAACCCGTGACCGGCCATCCGGTGATAGCACGTCCGACCGGATGAGCCTCACCGGCCGCGTGTGCAATCCCGCTCTAGGAGTCTTCTCCGTACGGTAATTACCTCGCGTGGGTATCTAACCAGCGAGCGCTCCCTAACCTCTAACCCCTTCATTCCGTGTGGTCGGGTTGAAGGTAGTTATACAACACTCGAAGCAGCGTGCCCATACACGGTGTCCAATCAAAACGGGACACGCGTCCTGATTTAGAATAAAAATGTGTGCGCGGTGGAGATGCCCTTAGAGGAAGCAAGGCATGGCACAAGAGCTTTTTTCTGAAGCAGGCCTCATCCATGCAAATGCTACTGTCCTGCGAACTCGCATCTTTATGCAGTACCCTTCCAATCGGCTTATATTTGAGCACGAGTAAATTTCGGGCGAGCATGCAGCTTTCGCGGCTTTTTCTGGGTCAGGCGAAGTCTGTGCGCGCGGGAACGACTTTTGCTCCAGCGCGCGCCCACCACCGCCGCTTATCTGTCAGATTCTTCGTAAGCCTCGGGCTCTATAGAAAAGAGAGCCCATGATGTAACGGCGACCTCTTTTTGCACTCAGGGCCTTTCTTAACCTTTGTAGGTGGGCGTGCGTGCGTGAGCGTGCCCTCCTTTTGCTAAAACTCAACGTCTGAAAGATTAATGCCCAAACCCCCGCGCCGTGTCGTGCAGAAGCTAAGCACCCTGTGCCCCCTATTGCTGGATCAACTATCGGGGGGAGCTCTTATGTGCCGATCGCCGTCGTTCAATGCAAGCCCAATACCATCCAGCGGAGCTCTCCGTGACATCCCTTGTCCTCATCATTTCTTATTCTCCCATTTCATGTTCTCGCCAGAGCGGCGGCGATAACTACCGCTGCGATTGCGCAAAATCATCTCCCACAAAGCCTCCACCCGATTCAACGCCGAAAATTACGGCGCAACGCTGTCGTAATTGGACAAGAAGGATCTATTGAAGACCAGCTCTCAGAGCAGTTCAAACACATTTTTCCCCAACTAGGAAATCAGGCTTTCAAACGACTGTTCCGTATGACTCGTGGGGCATTTCTAAAGCTCGTACTGAAGCTTACTACGCATATTCGAAGGCAAAAGCAGGCAGAAACAGATTATCGAACCGCAATACTTCCCACAGACGTTCGATTGGGCATGAAGTTGCGAATACTGGCAAGCACCGAAGTTTTACATGTTGCTTTAACATAAACGATGGCGTGTGGAACTGTTTACGATGTTTTACATGATACAGTGGGAGTATTGGGCAAAGTTCTTCAATTCCCCAAGCTTTGATGATCAGAACAGGAATACAAGACTGCTGAGAGGGGTTTTAAGCTCTCACGAGCTCATGCCAACCCTTTAGATGGCTGTGTCGGAGCCTTGGATGAAATATGCATCAAGATGAGGCATCCACTGAGGGAGAGTTACCCAGCATCTTTCTTTTGCCATAATGGCTATTATGCAATTCCGTTTCAAGCTCTCTGTGACTCTAACTACATATTCTTCCATGCGTCTGGAAGGTGTGGTGCTGCAACTCATGACGCTCTCTCCAACGCTGTTTCTAGATTTATTATGGAGTTAGAGAATGGCCTGCTTGGTGAGTGTTTTTGGGTAGTGAGTGACAAAGCATATTCAGTTCCAGAGTATATTATAGTTTCCTTCTCCTCCTCTACACTAACAGAAGATCGAAACCACTTCAACTTTTAGTTGTCATCTTTGCGCATTCATATCGAGCAGGCTTTTGGGATTCAAGTCGCTAGGTGGCGTATACTCCGAGATCGTCTTAATTTTTGCGTTTGGGCATCGTACGGCGATCATTTCGGTATCAATGAGATTGCACAACTTCTATATTAAGGAGGGTAGCGTGCGGGAAAGGAAGGGGTGGGATGTACTGAGTGAGACACTCTCGCCTCAAGAACGTACAGAGGTGGAAATCGACGAAGGTCGATATGCCGAAGAAATGGGAGCCGACCATCTCGCAGCGTTCGAAAGAATGAGGGACACGAATCAGGCCGTCGCTCGTAACACTCGTAGTTCTGTTCGATCTCGAAGAAGCGAAGTTTCGAAAGCTATTGTGAAAGACGAAGGTCTGGTCCAGCCTGCTTCTACTGCAGCATAGTTTGTTTACTGGAAAGCTCTGTGTCTCAAGTTGCTTCACCTTCTTGGAATGGAGGTGAGGGGTGGTAATGGGATTTGTTATTGCGATGACGCATGCTTCAAGAACTCATGAACACGGCGGCGCGTATCCGACACATAATTTACTACGGTTCCTGATGTTTACTAGATACCCCTACAGTATCCTGTTTGTAGAACAGCTTATCCAAAAAAGATCCGAAGGCGCGTTCGAACTATTGCGAGATGTTGTCGTACTGCTGTTCTGTTCTGAGATAAACAGAGTTGTAGCGGTCACCCGTTTCACTCTCAGCATCTACAACTTGTTCACATGACCTCTTAAGGAGGTCAAAAGCTTCTGTTCTCGTTTCCATATGTTCCAACACCTGGAACCCTAGCTTCGTATTCCTCTGACGAAACTAACCATCTTCCACACTTACAGCTCCATCACGACCTATATAGCTCTCCACACGTCCACTTCATTGTCGATCATTGTCACCATGGCAACTGATATAATCTGTTAGGCACTGGATATGGTCACAAACAAATCGCGTGTCCTCACGAACGATCTTCTATCGCCTCTTTGCCGCTGGAACATTTCCACCCTCCCGATTAGAACTCCTGGGACAATGCTGAGCTCCCGGAGCCGGCTTCACACCACCTCCGGCCTCATCAAAACCAGCGCCGTCTGAAATTACACTCATTGTGAGACTCAACATCCCCTCGACTCGCGTTCCCGGATTGTCCGTCCCCAACCGCATAAATATAAACATTAATACAGATTTCTTCCCCGCATACGCGTACCCGTGCCTAATGGTTTGGCTTACTACTGGGCGGATTTGAGGGAGAAAGAAAAGTTATTTTCTAAAAGACAGAATGCCTGGAGGACGTTTGATGGGTTGGATGCTTCTTTCTACGGCGTTTGAGATCCGGTGTTTATTAATGGTCGCCAGAACTCCCAGAAGTATTAAGAGATCAGGGAGAAACATTCATTTCCATTTGCGGCCATTACACATGGAGAAAGACAGACATAAAAGCAGGACAATGCGTACATACACACTGCAAAGGTTACAAAAACGTTGTTTAAGATAATAATGTCAATGCGTTAGATCAGCTATCTTGTTCCCCGGACTTGAACCCTCTCCAGAACCTCTGGGGGATTCTGGCAAGGGATGTTTATGCTGGTACGAAGCAGTTCTAGAGTAAGGCGGAATTGAAGGCATAAACCTTGGTTCATGGAACAGAATCAAGAAGGAGATACTCCAAGGCCTTTAAAACCCCATGCCGAGACATTTTGCGTCTATTATAAGGTATCACGGCAAGACAATAGCGTATTAAACGAGTTTTATGTCGTCATGAAGCAAAAAGGCTATACTTTCTGCACCATGAAATCAATAATGGTACCCTGACGTGAAAAGTACTACATAACAGTCAGGTTTCTTTATATTTCTGTTCTAGTTAGGACCAGACCTTTTGATTGGGGTGTCGTTTAGTTTTTCTTTCTCTGTGATTTTTGAGACACCCAAGAGTCTATACTTTATGCGGGCACTGTATGAGGGAAAGGGCCGGTCGCATAGGCACTAGATGAGAATAAATTACTTTTGCCCTCATATGAGGACTGACGGTTCAATAGACTCTAGCTAGTAGAGTAGATGAAACAAAAAAAATGAAACAAAAAAACGAATACCGTTCTGTGGGGTGTACGGTAAGGTCGGCACAGAAACTATGTTGCACTGGAACTGCTGTTTGATACTCTTCACGTGAGCATATTTTGCAAGTAATGGCCTTATCTTCTGTCCAAATGGCGTTACAAACTGCGACCTTTACAAAGTTCGTTCAAGCAGATCGTCTCATGCAATCCCCAAGATAACAGCTTTCCGGCATTTCTGCTGTCTTACAGTATCTGCCTTTCTCAGTGAACACAATGGTGCCTTTTGCATTTCTGCAAGATGAGACAACCGCCCGAGCATGTGACCTGACCGCAAGCGAACGGATTGACATCATCCACTTCACAGCGAATCCTTCCTGGTTTATGTCTCATCAAAAGCAAATTTTGCATTGAGTCTGCGAAGATGTTGCGGTCACGAGGAATTTTTTGATGCAGGGAAGCGGCAAAGGCAGGTTGTTCGCTGGACCATTTTTGCGCGGTGTCCCTTCAGATAATTAGAAAAGAGAAGAAGACTTTTTTTATCTTGGACGTCACATGATCATCAAACTTGAGTTGTACCATTTATGCTCTTTGCTTCATTTGGCATAGCGTCATGCTCTTTGCGGCCTTCATGATTCGGAGAGAGAGGCACGTCTCTTATCACGTGCTGCCGTGGTCTTAAAGGCTCTTAGGCATATCTTTCTCGCCTAAGTAAAGGTGCGCAGGTAGAACCCCCCGGTATGAAAGAAATTTTTGAGGGCGAGTTGCAAATTGCAACTTTTTCCGGATTATGTACAATACCCCTGGCGTACCTCCCAGTCGGCATCTGCTGTAACGTAAAAGACTGTTGCAGGTAGTAGTTATGCAAATCATAGACAGGTTATGCAAATCACAGACAAGTTAACGCCTCTGCACGCTGAATGCCACGCTTCGATTCTTTAGAGGCGTATAGAACAATAAAAACAAAGCAGGATGATACCGAAGGGTGCATCGAAGGACTGGGACAGTTCCCTGGAAAAAAACGCGGGAAAGATGTATTCGAAACCTTAAATTTTTGAATTTGAAAATTTCAGCACCAGTACCTACCGTTTCTTTTCAAGCGTCCAATCCCACTTCCCTACTGCACATTTTCCCCGACGGAATTGACAGACAAGATTCAGAAAACAAGGCATGAAGCTGCCGTGAAATTAATTTTCAAACAAGTGTAGATCCATATATCTGGCGCAATCGGAGTTAAAGTACTGCGTTGATCACCCCAGAGACAACTTTCACCCTAGAGACAATTTGCTGTTCTACGGCCTTCTTTCCAACGAAGATCTTGAGCAAGGCCACTCGCAGGAGCGCATTCAAAGTCAAACAATGGCACCCAATCGTCGCCGCGCCGCTTTAAGCGCTGTGGACGCAAACGTCGCTCCCTCTTCAAACGCAATAGTAGCTGGCAAAACGACGAAGGCCACTCGATCTCAGAAAGGACTAAAGGAGAAGCCGAGCACGGTCAAACCCAAGAATGATGCACTCCAAGCTGCGCTACAGGAGACAGAGGAAGAGAATGAGAACCTCAAAGCTCAAGTCGCTGCGCTAGCAAAACAACTCTCCCAGGCCAAGATTGACGTCGCTCCCGCAGCCTCTGCACCAAGGTCCAACCCGTTCGGGGGCACTTTCATCCCCGTCAGTTATCGTCCGAAGACAGCTGGGCCGCCGCCCACACGACCGACTACAGCTTTGCAGTACTACTCTGCTGCTCATCGCCAAGAAATGAGGGCACAAAAGCCAGGAGCGAGTCCTTTTCAGATTAACGTTCTTCTGAAGACTGAATGGGATAGCCGAAAGCCCGCCGAGAAGGCGGAATATCTACAGAAGGCTGCGGCAGACGAGGCCAGGTTTCAGAGAGAGAAGGCTGAGTATGACGACAAGGTGAAGAACATCACTCGCACGAATCTTGCGGTGCAGGCGATGCAGGATGACCTTAAGCAAAAAGCAGCAATGGAGCTCTATGAGCGCGAAATGGAAAAGAAAGCCAAAGCATCTCAGGCTGCACATGGGCCTGTGATAGAGAAGCCTAAACAGCCCCGTACTGCCTGGAACTTTTACGTCAAGCATAGGCGCGATCAAATGAGGGATAGTGAAGAGCCATTGCCGACAATGCGAGAACTGAACACGCAGATGAGCAATGCGTGGAATAAACTCCAGAAGAGCAAGAAGAAGGCCGACAAGGAGCTTCTCAAGTCCATACAGGAGGAAGCAGCTGGCGACCGAGAGCGCTTCGAAACGGAAATGGTTGCATACAATGCTCGCATCGCCGATCAGAAAAAGAAGGCTGAGCAGGAGGCTGAAGAGTTGGAGAAGATAGCCTTGCAGAAATACGCCGAGAAGGAAACCGAGGATTCTATCCTCTTGGAGGCTAAAAGGGCTCAGGCCGAAAAGGAGAAGGCCCTCAAAGCTGAGAAGAAAGTCATCAGGGAGGAAAAGAAGGCCGCTAGGATTGCCAAAGCCGCACTACCCAAGTCGGCCAGAACCGCCTACCAATTCTTCATGATGGAACAACGCCCCAAGATTCGACAGGAACAGAAGGGTATCCCTCATAAACAACTAATGCAAGTGCTGGGTGCCCGATGGAAGGCTATGGATGAAGGAGAGAAGGGTCCGTACGCGGAGATGGCAGCCCAGGATCGCATTCGATATGAAAATGAAACGAAGGCAGAGTGATTGGATTATTTCTCAGATGCAGCTTGAATACTTCGGCAGCTCGGACACGTGAGACCAGATTTGGGAACATTTTCTAGGCTAGGAAAGCGTTGGACGTTCTAAGGGCTGAGTTTTCTTCCGCAGTTTACGACACAAAACACATGTGACCGACCTGTGTCTTCGCGTGAAGGGCCGAACCCATTACCTCCTTTTTTTTCTGATTTTTTTTGCAATCAAAGATTCCCGGTTCACGTGAACGTCAGTAAATTCCTTTCGTATCTGTTCATCAAATACTTCGCCCCACACACACCTTTTTTGTTCGTCGCGTTGTTAGTCAATCAGCCGTTCGTTGTTCCGCCCCCTCGGTATTGCAGAGGGTGGAACATCGTAAGTCGATGTTCTAGGACTTTTCGCAACTAGATTTGTTTTGTCATTCGGTTTTAGTTCTGGTTCGCACGCCGTAGGTTTCGTGTCCACATAACTGGATCTCGCGCGTGCAATGATTGACTCAAGCGTGGCCGAGCATATCCTCCTCCATTGCGACAGAACTAGATCTAAAGAAGCAAGATATTCGTTGGACCGTTTCCTATGGGAGCCTCTGAAATGGCAGCATATGCACTTGTCCCCAGAGTGTCTTCTCGCTCCACAAAATGATATTCTGCGAGCACAGGAAGCACAAAAACTATTGATGCCGGACGGGCTCTGGAAATGCTCACTTTGTGGCAAAATATTTCGTTCAGAGCATTATCACGACAAGCATCTTGCACGAAAACATTCTAACATGCGGTACGATACCGGAACAAGCTGCCTCGCGGATTTTTGTGGGACACTTGTTCCGTGCGCCCCTTTAACGCCACATGCTTTGCCGTCTGTATCGACCATCCTACTTTTGAGGCAGGATAAGGGATTGTCCCCTTCGGATGAAACCCAGGGTAAGGAACACTGCAGCAACCAGAGGATACGGCGGAACAGAGTTCATGCTTGCGAAGAAGCGATTCGAAGTTGCCTACCAGATCATGTGTCCTTCCACACGGGGTTTTCGTCTCATGGCAAACTCAGTGGCTTTCGAGAAGATCTCTGTGAGCGTGCGGTGGAGATTGACTGCGTGCCGAGAGAAGAGGTGTGGTCACACTTTGGATCTCTCGAACGTGCTTTGCAGCGGAGGCACAGGTATCAATTTGCGAAGTACGTGGGATTGATGGCTGCCCTGTTGGTGATATTTGCTGTGGTGTTTTGGAGACGTCCTAACCACCAGCGACTGTCTGATCGTCGCCGAAAATCGAGGTAGGAACAGCTACAGACGAGCCTCTCAGATCTGTTTGTGCAATGTATTGCACCATTTGACGACCTTCATTTCAAGCAGAGAGAGGGCTCGTTGCCTTTTTTGCTGAGTTGGTTGAAGTCGTAGTTCTACATTTGTCCAATGCCGAGCAAAAGGTGTACAAGTCGCAATGTTTTACATTCTCGTTTAAGTTGAGATTATGGAGGATTAATAATGATATCGTGACACAAAATACTGAAGAAATGTCGGCTGTAATACGACTACGAACCATCTCGGATGGAGACGTGCTTCCTAGCGGCTCATCGAAACACCGGGGTCCGTTACACCACTTTTGATGCCTCTTCAGCAGCAGAATATTCCTTGCAACGATGCTGCCACGACATCGGCTTTTTTCGAGTCAGACACGGGGTGATCAGACCTTCGACAGCCAAAAAACAGGTTGATAACTATCGGCTCCCCAGTTTCAAGGTCGGCCGGGCGTGGTTCTATTAAAAAAACGTCTGCTGAAACCCTTCCAAATAGTTACAGGGTACTGTGACGAATTGATTCGGGGGCGTCTACAGTGCATATCGTTGCCTGTGACACTCTCGAACTTGTCTTCCGTCCGAGATATTGACAGATTCGGTGACCAATGCCAATGACCTTTTCAAGATTCACGTCTCCTATGTCGATACCCATACCCTGTAACATGTAAATAAGATCTTCCGTTGCTAAGTTACCAGCGGCTCCTGGCGCGAACGGGCATCCTCCGAGGCCGGCGACGCTGGAGTCAACGACACTCAAGCCCAAACTCATGGCTGCCAACACATTCGCTAGTGCTGCTCCACGAGTATCATGGCAATGAATAGCAAGTGCGCTGACAGGAATGCCCCGGCGCAAAACTGCGTCTATCATCTGGACTATTGATTTTGGGTTTCCGACACCAATAGTGTCACCCAAAGAAATTTCGTAGCAACCCATTTCGTAAAGCTTGAAGGCGACATCTGCCACGGCTTCTGGGGCGACATGCCCCTCGTACGGACAACCGACGACGCACGATACATAGCCACGAATCTTGATATCATGTGCTTGAGCAGCGGTAATGACAGCTCGAAAGCGATCAAGAGATTTTTGTATTGAGCAATTGACGTTTTTGTGAGAAAAAGTCTCTGTGGCTGCGGCAAAAACAGCGATTTCTTCAGCGCCAGCAGCCAAAGCGGCGTCGAAGCCTTTTATGTTGGGGACGAGAACGGGGTAGGTGACTCCGTTCTTCTTCTGCACGGCGGACATGACGTCGGAGGCATCTTTCAACTGCGGGACCCACTTGGGACTTACAAAACCAGTGACCTCTACAGAACGCAAGCCAGCATCGACAAGATCATGGATAAGCTGGACTTTCACGCGGGTGTCAACGAGGCGGGGTTCGTTTTGCAGGCCGTCACGGGCGCCGACTTCAACAATGCGAACAGCGGAGGGGAGTCGCATGGAAGGCGGACATTGGGGCACTGACACGGGGCGCGGTGGAGAGGTGGTCACAGTGGGTGCAGCTGGGTCGGACGTCGCACGAGGGCGGTCCTTCGGCAACATGACCGACTCGTGGGGCTGTGGGGGAGAATGTGCATCTGGAGAAAGAATGCGACCCTCTGAGCCTCGACGGATTATCATGAACGGGTTGCGACGCCGGAGGTGGCGGTTAGTTGCGGCTTGGCGACGACCACGAAGGTGTGGTCGTAGTGCAGAGGTGGTTTTTACGCAAGGTGGATTCGGCGATGAGGACTGAAAATGTAAGACGCATGTCGGTATACGTGTAGTACGCAGCTTTAAAAAACGTTTACTCCAGAACGGTTCGTACACGCTCGACGTTGCACTGACTCACCTGCAAATGTGCCGCCCGACTCAGCATAATTACAAAAATCTAGAAAAATCTATCAGTTTGCTGATTGCCCACTGACACATTCTGTGCCTGACACAATTTTGCCAGCTATCACACCGCACCATTTCCAGTCTATGACGTCAAGTCATCGTGAGTGGCTGCTTGAGTAGAACCCACCTGCCCAGTTTGCTTCTCTCTGGTCACTTCACGCAAACCCCCCATTTTGAGCAACGGATTCCCGTTTAGCCCTTGCTTTGATTTAGGACATCCACTTGAACCTGCCAAGAACCTATTACATTTCAGTAGCTACCCCAGGCCCGAGGTGAGGAAGTCAACGCATTGTGAAGACTTGCCCAGTGTCTGCTAAGGGTAGCCCCAGGGGGCATCAATATCCCTAGTGCGAGTGTTCTCAGAGAAGGTGGCCTTGTTTCATCCCTTGCTCTCGGTATCTTCAAAGAGAAATGCAACCCTGCTGGCAACACACTCTAACACATCCACACTCGCAGCGGTCAGCGGCTCCGCCTCCGAAATGCACAACCGCGTAAATCTATAGAGAGGCCTTTCCTGCAACGGTTGCTCATTCCTTTCCGGCATCCAAAGCCCGAACAGCCGCAATGCGTTTCTGGTCATCCTTGAACTTCTTCTGCAGTTCCACGAGATTGGTCTTGTTCTCCCTCTGAAACCGATAAAACCCAGCCTTCTCAATGCCCTTCGAAACGTCCAGGAGGCTTTTCCTATTCTTACCACTCTTGCTCTTGTAATTCCCAGGCCGTGATTTTCCCCTCGTTCCCAAGTTCTTCGCCGCCTCTGCCTTCATCTGCGGCGCCCCACTCGTAACCGTTATGAAACCATCTTCATCAGGCACAGCGCCCTGCCTGGCCTTGCGCTCTTTCTCCTCAGCCCGCTGCTTCTCGCCGGCCTCGAACGCCTGCATGGCCGCATCGCTCCATGCAGCCACGCCTCTCTCGTCGCGAGATGCCTGGTACTCCCGAATCCATTGCTCCACCACCCCTTCCTCCTCGCTCTCGCCGCCGCTCACCAGCTGCTCCCAATTGACATACAAATGATCATCCGGTTTCGACAGCACGGCTCGCACGGTGCTCTCCCCCTTTGACAATGCAGTCGCATTTGGCTCGGACATCTGCACTCGAGTCGCCAAGCGGTTGTTGCCAAGGCCAAAGACGTCGCCGATAGACAAAGCACCCGGCACCATTTTTCGTAGCACCTTCTTGAGGCGCGGCTGGTCGGAGGGGCAAACCGGCTCGGAGTCTGTGACTGCAAGCCATTTCGGCTGCGGAATATTTCCGATGAAGAGCTCTGTTTCCGAGTGTTGGCTCAGGTAAAGCCAGCCGTTGGCGTTCGGCACTCCTGCAAGGGGAGACTTACGCACGCTGTGCCCTCGCACGGCGATGAACGCTCCGATCTTTCGCACTTCAAGACGGTCAGAAGCTTGATGATCACGAGGCTTCTTCATGCTTAGGACGCGGAGTCATAGCCGAGTCGAGGGGCAGTTGCCGCCTCCGCCGACGCTGAAGTCTGCGCGCCCTTGTTGGATCACTACATGAATCGTTTCCACGTGGCCACGAGTACACGTGGATCAATTCGGTGTGGAGCAGATTGCTTTTGAATGGTTACGGGCCATTTTGTTTTGAGAAAATAAATCAGGCCTGTTCGGTAAGGCTTTTTGGGACATGGAGCGTGCCATACAATGGTGTCTATTGGACCACTGTTCTCATATGAGGACATTTGTTTTCATAAGAGGACATTATTCGACCTACAGTATTTCATTCTTGAATTCTGCTTCCTCGACAAAAAAGAAAAAGATACCCGCGCCACCGTACTTGACTTCTGACTTGGGCCCAGAAAGAACTATGTGAGAATTGCATGTTGTTCTTGGGTTGTTTTTAGATATGTCTGGAAAAGAAGCTTTTTTAAACCACCTTAAAAAGTGGTTTAAAAAAGCTTCTTTTCCAAAGTTATTTTACATGCGGTTTTAAAAAACCGCGTGTAAAATAACTTCGAAACCAAAAACGCCAGTGTAAAAAGGCAACTTGGTACTCAATCTGCAGTATATTCTTAAGCGTTCTGCGTATTCAGAGCTGCTATCCCAGTGTTCTGCAAGATGCTATTGGTGAAAACAAGCACGTTAGGGAAAGAGTTCTCAAAGTAGCTTTGTTCAATTTAAATATATTATATATATTTTGCAAAAAAAGAGCTGTCCTCATATGAAGACATCGCCGTCCTCACATGAGAACAAGCCCCGGTCGTATAATATAATCAATATATTATATTGACGGGCACACTTCGAACACGCAGATGTGGTAAAGAAGTGCGGATAAGGCGGCCCTGAAAAAATTTCTGAGAGCTTGCTCCTGCCTTGATCGTACAGTAATACCTTAGCAGCATGGCTCCATGCAGCCCATCAAGCCATGTCCCCATCAAGTCCAGAGTCAGGTCCCCATCAAGTCCAGAGTCAGGTCCCCATCCATGCACCAGGTCATCCATGCATCAGGTCAGGTCCCCATCAGGTCAGGTCCCCATCAGGTCAGGTCCCCATCAGGTCAGGTCCCCATCAGGTCAGGTCCCCATCAGGTCAGGTCCCCATCAAGTCCGGTCCGAAAGCACTTTCGAAATAGTCAGTACAGTAGTGCAAGTACTGTACAGTATAACTTTAGTTGGGTTTTAGTACAAAGCTGTAAAGATGTAAATTTTGTGTAATGTTGCTGTATAAAGTTGTTGCGCGCAGGGAACAGCGCTGAGAATCCACGTCAGTGTCAAAAAGTGAGACAAAATTATGGGGGACCACAGCGAGATATTTTTTATGCAGTGCGGCAGTGATCCTTGCCTACTGTACTGTAGCAGTGTGTTTCTACGCACCCATACCACCCGAATCCTATTGACGTTTCCATCTATTCCACACTTCACTTCACGATGAAACGCTCGAAAGTACAACCGCTGCTTTCTGGTTTCCTGTTTCGATACCTGCAAGTATTGCGCACGCAGATCGCACACTATTCATTCTGAATTTCCCCTCATCGCTCTGCAGAAGCACCCGCAGAATCGAGTAGATCTTATCCACTATCTCTTGGTCCTTTCCGAAAAAGTCGAGCGCCTCCAACACAGTCTCAATAGCTCCCGCATCCACAGCTCGTTCTGTAAACTCCTTCCGCCGCCACCCCACGTTTACCGCAACCGTAATAGCTCGCTTCAACAATCCCACCAGTGACGTGTTTGCTGTATCCGATGTTAACTTCTCATTTTCTCTTGCGGCGTCCGACACCACTGCCCGAAGTGCACCGAAGAAGCACTCCACGTCTAGATCTACGGAAAAGAAATCTTCACGACGTCCTTCGAGGTCGCACAGCAAAGTCAAACTTTGCCACCGCACTTCGGCAGATTCCTTGTGCATCTTGAACGCCGTTCCAATCGATTGCGTACTCTTTCGCACTATCTCACTGTCTATTGATCCACTGCCAGATCGAGAGATCAACGTTCTCAGTGCATCGAGCCCGCATTCTTGTATTTCAGTCCGGTACTCATGCAGCGACATTGCCCGAAGCACATACAACACTGTTCGACTCACCGTCGACGACCTGGTCAGTCGATCTGTTCGTATGCTGTTCACCGACTCTGCTGATTGAGGGTAGTACTTGAGTTCAGATAGCGCACGCAGAGCATACTTTGGAATATCAGGTTTGTTCTCGTATCTGTCCGACGCCGCTGCTTTTCCCATCTTGTACGGACCGTCAAACATTTCAAAAAGACGCAAATTGCGAGGTGAATCTCGGAGCAAGCAAGTGAGTGCGAACGTCACGTTCTTGACGATGAGGGACCGATCAAATCTGGCCGTGATTCTCATTGACAAGCACTGGATGAGTGTCTGCACAGCAGCAAACTGACCAAACGCGTCTCTGGTAGCCGCATCCTTCTCGGAGAGAAGACCTATGACCAATGCAGCTTTCTCGATCACGATAGGGTTGCCCTCACTATCTCTAAGCAAATCTACAATCGTGCGTAGCCCGCCGCCATCCCCCCTCGCTTGAGACTGTAACACATCTGTGTACGCATTATAACTAAGAGACTCGGCGTTCGCCGTGGCTGACGAAACCTGACGGGAAGGCAGATGCGAGTAAGGACTCTCATGAATAGGAGAGGTTCCTTCTTGGGATGATTCTCGTCGCTTCTTCTTTTGACGAGAAGAAGGGCCCTTGGATTTGTAGTTGATGCGGGACTTGTTTTCTTGTTCACTATCACTCGCGATGGAACTGAAGAACGGATCGTCTTGGAAAGTGGTGCGAGAGAAGTCGGTGTCTGAAGGCGGCTGAATCTCGTCAGAATGATCAGGATCAAGACTGTGATCGTCATCTGGGTCACGGTCTCGATGGCGTGGCTCAATAATGTAATCAGTTTGAGAACGGATATCCATTCGAGGCCTATCTTGACTTAGACTGGCTCTCCGCTGTGTCGGTTGAGACGAGGTAATGCGCTTCCGGGAGGGCCTGGTTGAAGAGGCCCTGTCCTCAGATTGAAAATCCCTCTCGCCGACGCGCCAATTCGCCGGGTCTGAAAAGCGACTGGCCTGTGTAGCCTTGTCAAGGTGGACAGCATCAAGTTCTTCGACGTCGTTGTCTGGATGCGCGGCGGGGATGTCAGGGATAAGATGGGAGTTGTCGTCCTGGTCACGCACGACCTCGGGTTCATCGGGACGGTTGGGAGCGTCGTACATGTCGTAGAAAATCGGAGCCTGGGTGCGATGGCTGTCAATGACGGAGTCTGTCGGGAAGGACAGGACAGAGTTGCCCATGTCGGAGAAGAAGGAGTGGTCAGGAGGGCGCTGCCGCTGAAGGCTGGCGCGACGCGAAACATGGCGCACAGGGAAGGAGATAGGTGCAGAGAGGACTGGGAGACGGAGACGGCGCGGCGGGCGGGAGTTTGGCGGAAAGACCTCTGGCTCTGCGGCATGGCGTCTGCGGCGGCGGCCAAAGGGAAGCTTGAAGGTGCGCATCGGACGAGAGGGGGTGAGGAACGCGGTTACTGACAGGTCGTGCGTTGGACCGGAGAGGTGCAGGTGGGTGGGGGTGGGGCGCGAGAGGTAGCGAAGCGAGGGCGGAGAGGGGTTTTGACCGGGGAGGATAAGGACGGTGCTTAGCAAGAAAGGGGGCTATTAAAGCAGAGAAGGGGGAAGAGGACGTTGGGGTCGGGGTGCGGCAGAGGCGGAGAAGGGGATGTAGCGGGGCATATGATTGGATGCGGAGGGGGGGGGGGGGGGGGGGGGGGGCGGGAATGAGTCGCTTGTGACCTGGAGATGTGAAAGGGGATGCCGATATCGTTGGCCGGGTGATGCGAGGTGGCGTGTTAGAAGCGGCGGCGCTATCACAGCGGCGGCCGGGCGTCGCGGCACCGTCCGGCAGGACGGTGCAGCCGGCGGGGGCGGGGGCGATTCATCTCGGGGGGCGTATCGCCTTGCGTCGCTCGCTTACGGACACCCCTCTCGCGGCGGTTGAAAAAACTGCTGTATTCCTCCCTTGCCGCGGCGCCAGCTTGCCGACGCGGGCAAGCGGCGCGACGCGGTGTGTTTCTTCGCCCGCCCCCCCCGGAACACGCGGCTGCCGCGCGTCACCCCGCCAAAACACGCCGCGTGCCGTGGCAGTCCGCTCGCCGCCCAGTCCCCACCGTGCCTCGCGCCGCCGCAACCGCTTTTGGCAGCCCGCCCACGCGCACACTCACCCGCACGTGATCTTCCAACTCACCCGCTCTCGTGTCCCGCCGTTGGACCCCCACACCCCCCCCACCCATTGGCCCCCCGCCCCCGCCTCCCGCTCGCACCGCACGCCTCGCGGGAGCGCCCCCACTGCCACCGTCTACGCTTGTCCGTCCGCACTGTACACGCTGTCGCCTACCCCCCCACCCTACTACGTCCCCCGGCCGAAACCACCGTGATTCCCGCCAAAAGCTCCGTCGCGACGCGTCCCACACTCGCGACACACCGTAAAACCCTTGCGAGCCAGGTCACTGCTGCTGTCCCCTGCTCCACTCGAGCTCCCCCCAATTCCGATCTCAGCGTCCGCCCTGCTCTGTGTCACCCGCCACACTAGCGACACCGGCCTCCCGAACCTTCATCTACTGCACAACTGTGTCGCCACCTGCCGACCCCCCCGCTTTAATTCACAAACCCCCACCAGTGCCCCCGCAAGCTTGATACTCCGGTCCGCCACCGCTCGAGCCTCCCTGCGAGCCACCTGCGCACTATGCTGCTCCACTTTTACAGTGCCGACGCAGGTTCGCCCTACAACATTCATTCATAATCTTCTCGATACAGTTCTGTATCACCTCCAGTTTCCGCCTCCATCGAGTCTTGCTCTGGCGCTCAATGCCACTGCGGCAACCCCGATCACACTCATCTATTTGCCGCAAGCCCTAGTCCACTTGCATTGCGACCCCAGTCTCCACTGCGACCCCAGGCTCCACTCTAATCACCAGCTCGGCATCCTGCATGCGTATTTTCTGTACACTCTCTTTACTTCAAAGTTAGTTCTGTCAACCGCGACCAACAGTGCAAACTACCCTGCATCATTCGTGTCCCACACTGCAATTATCTTTCTTGTCTCCCGCCTTTCAACTTCCTCTCATACATAAATTCCAATCTTGTCGCAAAGGGCGTCAACCCGAAAACTGTCAACCTGCACCAAATCTCACCGCTTGCCTGTCAGCTCTGCGACAGCTGGCAGCCCTTTCCTCTCATACTCTTGATATCACGCTCAATCCCTCCTCTTTCTCCTCCACACCAGTCATAACTCATAACCAACCTACCAGCACACGCATCCATCACAATACACTGCCTCTCGGCCCAACTCCCTTCGCGCTTTCCTGTCCCCCTCCCTCGCCAATCATTGATGAGCCACCTGGTCTCGTTTGCTCTTGCTCCTCCCGCCCCCTGCTGTCGTCCTCGGTTACGGATAAACCATGCGCGACTGTCGTTTCTGGTGCAAAAATGTGATCTTGCTCCCTATCGAACCGCCTTTCGGGCTCAACCCTTCCACTGTTCCATCGAGATAACTCGCTCCACTCTGAATCCGCATCTCCGCTGCTCTGCTCTTCTAACGTACTGTCTGCCCTCCGACCACGTCTAAATCGCCTTCGTGCCGCTGCCCAAAGAGCGGATATCGTCGGAATCAAATCGCAATATACCGCAATCACAACTGCAAGACCAATTGCTACGAATCCAAGCACCAATGACCCAAACTCCATGCCTTCAGCTGAGTCATAATCTCCGAGCGCTCCTAGAAAGTCCATTACCAGGAGCACAAATTCTACGAGCCCGAGAACCACGATAAGCGTGCCCTCAACCTTGTCCACGAAGGGCGCGAGCAGAAGAAATAGTCCAAATAGAATAGCATATAAGGACACAAGAATCGCAAGGCAAACAACCTCATTCCAGATCAAAGCTGTGAAGATGGCGTCGAGGAAGATGATCCCGAGCTCCAAAGCAGCCAACCAAAGCCTTGGTCCTGCCAATGAGCTGTAATAGCATTCGAACAGTACATGAAACGAGTCATTCTCTTCAGCTTGATATTCACCGCTAATCAGTGCACTTTGTCTCATGTCTGGATCCGCGATCTCATTCTTTGGAATCCACTTAACTTCCCGCCGTCGTACCCTCCTCAATGCAAGCACCATCACTCCCACAAAGAACGCAGTGAAGCCTATACCAATCACCAGCAACTGGAGCACAGCCACTAAGTAGAGCCCACCTTTTCCCGTGCCAGCCCCGACGTGCGATCTCATATATTGCATTGAGTTCAGTACCGCCGCTCGGTACACGTGAGACATGACCACGGAAAAGAGGTAAATCATCCATGCATGTGGAACAAGTTGCTCTTGCCAAGGCTTCTTTCGCGTACAAAGCCAGATGAAAGCATGCAGGGACAGAAATCCAATCACGATTAAAGAAGTATAGAATGCACAACCTCCGAAGAGTTCGTCCGAGACACTTACTTCCCGGTTTTCCGTTTCTTGTCGTATCATGGATGCAAAAGAGTCCGAACCGTTTCCAGACAAAAGCGTTTGGTTTCCTGTAAACTCTGGAGAATTTGAGGAAGTCTCGTTCGCGACTCCTAAGCCACCTGAAAACGGCCATTCTACTTTCCCAATGAAGATTTTCAGTCCGTTTCCAAACTTAGCCATGGCATCGGAGTGAAATCCATGGATTTCGTTAAGTTTTGCGACAAATGCCGCAGTACCTAGTAATCGCACAAGACCTTGACCAGGTGGGCCCTGAACTGCGCCTGGAACCAGTGCAGCAGTAACTGCGCCGCCAACTGCGCCAGCAACAGTTGCTCCTGCAACGCCGATGACGGCAGTCTTGGCGGTGGATGCCATCACCTGAGCTGTTTTGATGGCCCTCTCACTAGACCCTTGATATATGCCAACCTTACTCCCGCCCTGTTCGCCGTCAAGAACGGGGGTGCCGGCTGTGCCCTCATAGCTATCATCCGAGAAGTTCGGAAGACCTCTCAAACTTACCCAGTATGAATTAGAAGAAAAGCAAGATGTCGGGCCGAAGGACGCTGCCGTCAATACACCAAGAACGTAACCTGCACTATTTGGATCAAGCTGATGGACCCAATCTTCATCACTCTTCAGATGTTGAATCTCTGCTACAAAATATGCTCCAATAGACATAGTGCCCTCGTGAGCCTCACCTATCGGTCCGGGGTAGGAGATGTTCTGAACCCATTGCACATTCTTAGAAGACAGCAAGACTTTTTCTTTCGTAAAGATCCTGAAGCGTCCATGGCTGTAGCGACGTGTATCACCCGCTTCTCCCGAAGTGTTCCAAGAACCACTTGAATTCACTGTGTTGATGTGCGAAAAATCAGAAAGAGAAAGATTGCGCATTTCAACTCGAACCCCTTCGAAGTCTGGAGGGTTTGGTAGACTTAGGTAGTAATTGTATGGGTCAAGGTATCCTCGTGACATCCTACCGCTCCCCCCACTCGCGCATGTGCCGTTACCACGTCCGTCAGCATTCCAAGACATCTCAGTGTTTGCGTACACAGACAAGTTATTCTGTTTCACGAAAGGCGAGTTGTTGTGCGTAAACATCCATGGAGCACTTCTACTTCTGCTGTCGACATCCAAATGTTCTAGAATAACTGTAAGATTGGACGATTCCACGAGATGGCGGGCGGCCTTCTGTTTTCGGCTCACACCTTTCCCACCATCTCCCATCTCTGAGCGCAGCGCCTCATGAATGGCGGCATGTTCCACGATTGTGCTCACGCCCGTGCTCACCCTTGTCGTCATCGGTCGGCGCCTGGGCCACCTCGGTAAGAAAAACTCTCTCGAACATGCAACTAGAACAATGCTTGCGATGACAACAAAGAAGGCCCAGACGCTGAATACGCGGCAGGCCCGTGCGAAGGGCGTTAAACGATCGCTGTTTTGCATGCCATATGAAACGCCGAGCGCAAACACCGCGGCAATAGAGCTGCATGCGCCCCTCCAACGAAAACAACCAATATGCCGAACGCAAAGGGCTTTTGGTATATCCCGAAAGTATTTCGAGAATGAGCAAAGACGCTGCAACAATTTGCCAGTCTTACAAAACGAAGGACACTCTTCGTGATCTCATCGCAGAGCGAAATATCTCCATTGCTCGGCGTATGTAGAACCTCTTTCCATTGTGTGTTCATGGGCGTGGCACTGGACGTCTCTGCAAAGAGGCGCGTGCCTTCAAATTGAAGCCTCTCGCTGAGAAACTGTTACCGGTCATTTGCCACATCAACCATCATCTTAATTAGCGATGTACATCTTTCGTCTGCAAGAAAGGAGAGCTGTGCTCTCCTTTGGAGAATAAGAAAATTTAGTGCCACAGACATCGCATTCCTGTGAAACGATAACAATAGTCTTCTTTCCGGAAGCTTAATTGAAACGTGCCACCACAACAGAAACAAAAAACGCCACGCTTCTCACCCATATTGAGATTCTCATAAAACATGACGTCGTATCCCAGATATTTTTCTAAGTTTTTCAAGCCGCGTACTGTACCAAACGAATTGAAGGCACGTTCTATTGAGGAGGTCAGTGATCTGGGAATGCCACGTATGTACAACAGTACGCCACCAATGTCTTTCTCAAAGAGATATTTCGCTTGCGCACACTGCTGCACAGCAAAAAGTTCCTGGGATCCTCCACAAGCTTATCCCTGTTGTCTAAGCCACATGTCTGCATAGAACCCATTATCAGAGATCAAGCTCCTGTGCGCCCCGATCTCAATCACCCTTCCGTGATCCAGCACAATGATGTTGTCTAGACCAGAGACGGTCGAGAGGCGATGGGCAATATAAATTGCTGTTCGCGACCTTGTCAAATTGTGCAACGACCTCAAAATTTCTTCTTCCGTCTTACTATCCAGGCTGCTTGTGGTTTCATCAAGACACAACAAGACAGGGTCTTTCAAAACGGTACGAGCGATGGCCAAACGCTGCTTTTCTCCGCCTGAAATCTTCAAACCTCTTTCTCCGACTTGCGTCTCGTACCCTTCGGGAAAACGAGATACAGCATCGTGTATGGAGGCTTGGCGGGCGGCTTCCATGACTTCGGCATCAGATGCACCTAATCGCCCATACGCGATGTTATACTTGATAGTATTGTTAAAGAGTACTGTGTCTTGCGGAACGACTCCCACACGTGATCGAACACTATTCATGTCCACATCCCAAATGTCTTGTCCATCTATCAATATTCGCCCATCGTTTGGCCTGTACAGACCATATAGAAGGCGGATGATCGTGGATTTACCACATCCGCTGGGTCCTACAATGGCAGCTGTGCTGGCGTTGGGTACTTCAAAAGATACATTGTCAAGGATCTTTCTCTCATCGGTGTACCCAAAGGAAACGTTTTCAAAAGTTACAGTCGCACCATTGTTCTTGTTCTTAAGCACGAGGGGCCGTGTCGCGTTTTTTGCAACTAAATCTGAATGAGCAGGTTGCGCAAGGAGTGAGAACATTGACTCCATGTCAATCAAACTTTGTTGAATTTCGCGGTATACGGTTCCCAGAAAATTCAGGGGAAGGGAAAGCTGGAAAAGCATGCCGTTGACCATGACGAGGTCTCCGATGGTCATGGCACCGCTAGCGATCTCGTGACTAGTCATAAGCATGATGGTAGTTAGCGCTGCCGAAAATATTGCATTCTGCCCGAAATTGAGCAAACTAAGAGAGCCTTGTGTTTTGACATGCGCGTTGCCATACTGTTTCAAGAACTGGGCGTACTTCTGGGCTTCATGTTCCTCATTGCCGAAGTATTTGACGGTCTCAAAGTTGAGCAACGAGTCAATGGCCTTCGACGACGCGGCAGTGTCCGCGCGGTTCATCTGCTTCCTGAACCGGGTTCGCCAATGAGTTGTTGCAAACGTAAACACAGTGTACGCCCCCACAGTTGCAGCAGCTACCCCTGCAAATGCTGGTCCAAATCTCGTGGCCAAAATAGCACACACGATGCTCACTTCAAGTATGGTAGGAAAGACATTGAAGACCATGCTCCTCAGCATAAAGTCGATACCCTTCTGACCCCGATCGATAACCCTCGCCAAAGCGCCTGTCTCCCTCTGCAAGTGAAACGAAAGCGGCAACGCGTGGAGATGTCGAAACGTGTTGACAGCGACTTCGACGATCGCTTTCCGCGCAACGGATGCAAACACAGCATTCCGCAATTCACCCGTGAGCGAGGACCCCGCTCGCGCGGCGCCATAGCCGATGAGGGCCGCGGCGGGGACAAGGATGGGTGCGGAGACGTCGGTGACAGAGGCGGACATGGACATGGCATCGACAGCGTACTTAAACATAAACGGGACGCTGACGCTTAACGCCTTGCTAACACCGAGCAGACCGACGGCGCCAACTACGCGGCGACGGACGGTGGCATCATCGGCGGGCCAGAGATAGCCACCTAGGTTGCGTAAGACGCGGATAGAGCCGGCGCGCGAGACCTTTCCATCCGCAAGGCCGGGGCCGCCAGCCCCGGACGGACCGACGGCGGAGAGATGGCGTCTTTGGATGAGGCGAAAAGAGGGGGTTGCGATGCGAGGGCGCGGAGTATCATTGTTATTGGGGGTTGCTAGTGAATGAGAGTGAGCGGTTGGAGTGAGTGATGAGGAGAGGACACGCGCAAAAGATGCGGGCCAAGGGGACAAGGCGGGATACGGACTGGAATTGCTTCGGTGAATGCGCGACGTTGAGATCGGTGAGCGGAAGTAAAAGGATCGCGAAAGGGAAAGGGAGGTGCGCGCAAAATGGTCACGCATGACACGAATATGTGAGGGGCACAGATGCGCACGCAAAGAAGTCGCGGAGGGGAGACGTGTCGACGAAGACCTGACGTTTGGTGCCTTCTAGCCGGGAGCCAGCCTTGACAGCAGGGACCAACGCTCTAGTGTCTATTGGACGGACGTTTTGCACTCATTTGAGGCGAAATGAGCCTCATCTGAGGACCGAAAAATAACATCCTCACGAGTCAGAATATTAGTTACGCCCTGTCAAAGAGTTGAACATGACTGCTGTACCCCGTTACAGGCCGCCTCACTACAGTACAGCTATAATTGCCAGCACGAATTGAAGCAGCATCGGTGCAGTCGCTATCAAACCATATGTCATGTAACGTTCAAGCTTTTTATTGTATTACTTAATGCATCAAGTTGAAATGCCTCGTAAAACAGTCCCGGCCATTCTTTGGATGACAAAGAAAATTTTTGCTTCCCTCCTTCACTCCGCACTGAGAACAGACCCACGTTGACTTCATTTTTTCCGTTTCGGACAGACAAAACACAGTCCTTGCTTTCTTTGATCCAACTTCCCTCCGCTGGAGGTACGCCGACGTTGTTTTGTGGGAGATAAATAAATTCCGCTGCAATCGGTCCGTATTTCCTTATCCATCGCGTTTTCACGCTCAACATGACTTGCACGACACGTCCCTATGACATCAAACAAATTTTAAACCATTGCAGTACCGAGTAAAACCCAAAAAGAATTCAGATCGAGTAAATCTCTCTCACTGTTTCCAAAACGATAGAGAAGGTAGCAATCCGTCAGCACAATTCCTAACAGAGTACAATTAATTCGAAATGACCACTCCTTAACCTCCACAGATTTTTCGAGGTCCAGACTATCCTGGCGAAGTCTATTGTGACTGTCAATGACCCCAGCTGCCGCAAAAATAATCCGCGACCATCTCTGGCATCGAGATGGCAATATCAACAGGGCATGCTCCATTTTCGTGCTGCCTCCATCTCATGTGTTGCTGAAGTACTGATTTTTCGACACGACTGGCTGTAGCAATGAAGTTTTGTCTGTTTCGATCAACCCAGCAAACAGCAACTATCTTCTTATTTTCTCCGTTTGCTTCTACAGTTGACTCCAGATATTTAAAATCTCCTTTAGCATAAAGCCTTTGGCTCCCAAAAACCCCACTGGGAATCGTTTCGTCACCGTTTTCACCACCAAAATAAATCTTAAGTTGTTCTCGAATAAAACTTCAGAAGCCTCAACTGAGGCAAAGTGACTATCAGCGCAAACAATTCTCTCCCGATCAGACCATAGTTTGCAAAGTTCCAGTAAGACTCCAGTGCCATCGTTCCAGTTGCCATTTTGCCGAACAGTGTCAGATTCTTTAGCAGATTTAGCCAGCTTTAACCCGAGCATGATACACGATTTTGCGCAGGCCATTTTCTGTCTTACGTCCGCGTTTGACGTAATGAGGACAGCCGACATCAATCTACGAGCCTCCTGAACCGTATCATCTGGACATACACTCGTCTACACAAAGAAAATGAGGCAGAATGACATGCTCCCTACGGTGAGCGTTTATAGCCTCAACAAATTCCTTTCAAAGGCTCTATGGTATTTTCTCAGTGTAGCAGTGACCTCTTTCATCTTGACTGAATTGCAAGAACTTGCGTATGATCTCAAATCTTTCACGCGACATGATTGAGCCAAACTTCGGCTGTCCGAGAACAGGTAACAACGTGCAGGTACTCCCAAAATCTCGTCTGTTAGAAAACTTGCATCTCGTCATGAGTACGAGCGTTCCAAAAAACTTAATAATTTCTCCAGACGTCGTAGGCCTATCACAATTTGTTCGTTATTTTTTGTTGGTGAGAAAGACCATCCTTGCCAAATGTAGAAGTGGAAACATCCAAAAAAATAGTCCAGCAACTTCATATTCCCAGGGGCACTGCCTTCCTGCATAGAATATTCTTCAGGCCCTCTTACACGGCAGGAGATTGGCTTGACTCCTCCATTGACCCAGTCGTACAATGCGGCAGAATTCCAGCGCTGGTCGTGGCATTCAAAAACAAAATGTTCGGCATCTTCCAATGTTGATGGGGACAAAAGGGGCAAGAATTCATCGTCGTTCTTGACTGCGTGTTGTTGTAGGATACTTGGGGCACTGGTCTGGGGATTTAACAACTGAGGCTGCGCGGTCCTGTTTGAGGAAGTTTCTTGAACAGCACTTTCGACAATTGTCGAAAATGCTGTTCAAGAAACTCCCTAATGTTAACATTTGTTGCTCTGTCAGCGATTTTCTGATACTCAGAATCCAAGAAAAAAGGGGTCCTCTGAAAATTCTCGAGGCTGACGCTCTGGAATATAAGTTGGTCCTGACCGTACACTTCCTAGCGGTAACGTGACAGTCTTGGTGTTGGGTCCATACGCAAACAAGCATTTTAGGTGCTTGTAGTTCTGCCCCTTTTTCTGTGAAACGATCACAGAAAGGACTTTCCCATCAACATTGGTCTTTTGAAATGATAGTCGGAAGTGGTTTTTGGCTACCGAGTGCTTCAGTACTCTTGTCGCGAGAGCATGAATGTGCGCTCGTCGTACTAGGCGCGGATCTGAATTGGCACGGGCCATTTGATTGATTGTGAGTATTTTTTCTGGGTGTCGGAGCTTTGGATAGATCCTCTTAAATACAGTGCATTCTTTGTGCCTTCAAAGGACTTGGACATTGTTTAGTACTCTGACTGTTACTGTTTTGCGGCAACTATGGGTTTCGGTTCTCCCTCTTTGCGCCAGAAACAGCGACGGAAAAAGCCTCATATGAGGCGAAATCCTCAAATGAGGCGCATTGTCCAATAGACACTAGCTACAGTGTAGTGTCTAGACGACAAGCGATTTGCTTCATATGAGGTCAGGCATGGGAGGCCAGCTTTTTTTTGCAAAAATGTATATATTATATATTAAATCGAAACTTTACCAAGTCAGTTTGGACGTCATTTCTTTAACGTACATGCCCTCGGCAATAACATTTGGAAAGCAGTTGTCAATAATACACAGAAAGACTAAGACTCTTATCAAGTTTCAACATCCGGTTGACATTTTGAACAGGCTTTTTGGTTTCGAAGAATTCTTTTTTAGGCATTCAAAAATAGCTGGAAAAGACATGCATATCTCACCAAACTCCATCCTACCGCAACGCACAAGTCAACTGCGGCGGCGAGAGTATCTTTTTCCTTCTGGTTGAGCAAGCACAAGTCGAGCAAAAATAAGTTGAAAAGAAGCCTCGTTTGAGGTCAAATGGCCTCATAGAATATGCGATCAAGTGAACGCTGGCAATTATGTACTGTAGACTGCACAGTTGATCTGGTACTACAGTATGCAGGACCCCCGTTGTATACCGCAGAGTCCGTGCCGCGGCCCTGAGAACAAGGACCATCTCCTGTCAGGATCGGCCAATGGATTCATCTTCCATAGATCCGAGGCGGTCCGTTCGGGACTGTCCAGCAAGGTCCCGGTGGGGGCGCAGAATCGGCCTTCAATGTTGCGAGCCATTTGATTGGGAGGAGAGGCGACTGCCATTCTGGAACGAAAATCTCCCTTTTTTTTTTTGCAGCCTTCAATAATGATGCAAGCCATTTGATTGGGAGGAGAGGCGATTGCTATTCTGGAACGAGAATTTCTTGCACGACAGATTTCTTTTTTGCCTTTTTTTGCCTTGTGTGGTGTCAACATGCAATCGTGAATTAGGATTTGTTTATCCAATGGATCACTGCGCCCGCCAGCCAGATCTTCCCTTCCACTTCGCCCCTACCTCATCCACCTATTCGTCCGCTCTGCTCCACACCCTTCGCCGCCTCAGTTCAGATCCCCTCAAGCCACTTGAGTCTACCCTCCACAGCGAATGAGGGGACTACAGTACAGAGATCAAACTGTGCACCACTCGAGTCTCGGCTCCACTCAAATCCGTCCTCAGACCTCTCCCCGCCATCGATAGAGTTTCGTCCAATTCAACTCTAAGTGAGGACTGCATCCGAAACCCTATCACATTACGGTATGATGCATACATGCGACTCGATGTGTGCTTCCAAATACTGCAAGCCTTTGAAGTCACAATCACTGGTTATAAGTGCGCAAGTGAATATGCCAAAGTATACCACAAGGCGAGCACATTGAAGATCGGTCTAGTCACTGTAACCAACGGCGCACGCACACGCAACACAACACCGAGGAGTAATTAACATTACCGTAGATACGGAACTGACAAGAGGGAGCATACTGTAGTACTACTACACAGTACTGTACACATAACCCGGAGATTCTCGTCCCGATTCTCGTCCTGAAATATCTCACGATAAAAATCTTTCATTGTTCCTCACCTGCCTCTGTCTGAGCAGTTGCTCTTTCTCCGCTAACTCCAGAGGCGCTTCAACATGTGTCACCGACAAAACTGCGGGGGGCTAATAGAAAACCTATTTCTCAAGTTTAATTGGTTCTCAGTGGGTGAAAAGTTGTTATTCATGAGTAGCACAGTACTGCGCACAAAAATGATGCCATTCACGTTTCGTATTCATCAAACTCCTCGGCAGATTGTGACCTGTCCGTATCCTAACCTGCAACGAAGGGCGTGAATTTATGCTTGCGCACAATTAAAATCTACTGTTCCTCATTTAGCTCCATTGTTCGCCTGATATTGAGAACAGAGCAGTCATCATCTACAAACAGTAAGCTCTGCATCACAAGTTTCCGTTCCTTGGTTCCCAGGTTCAGAAACTCTCGTCTTGAAATTCCTCGTCCTGGTTTCTTAGGACGTACCATATCAGTTAGATTCACCCAGATATCTACCAGGTCGCTCACTGCCATCCCGTCCTTCAGCCATAGTTTCTCTTTCTCCATATGGAACTCCCTCAGATCCGGTATCGTCCAGTATTCGTCATGGTCTACGTCGACCACACTGAAAAAATAGTCAACAGCTCCGTTCGAAGATAGATTGTTCAGTACAGACAAAAAGATAGCGAACTCTGCGAGAGTCATCTCTTTCTTATTGCGGCAATGTGTTGATACAGTTGCCTGTACTGCTGATGGAAGTAAAGTTTTTCGTGTCGTGCAAAACTTCTGCACCTCCGCGACAGTCAGACTGTAATTGAGAGCCAAACCTCCACTGCGGGACACAGCTGTAGGGCACGCTTCTGTTGCGAAGGATCCCTTCACAGAACGAATCTGACCCATTGACAGTCCGCTTGCGACTCCCTCAAAGATTCCTGCTTCAGCAGCCACGAGTGCTGCGTTCAGTTTCCCTTCACGCACTTCCTTCGGGCAAACCGGTCTCGCATGTCCGCCGACCGGATTCTTACTTACACCCCGAAGCCCATACATCACAAGAGAAGACCCAATCGCAATAGCTTCGGACATCTTCACGAGCGCGAATGATCCAAACCTAGAAGACCGCGCTTCCATAAACGACGAGATCAGTAGTTCAATACCAGAGTCACATGGGCAAGAGATATCGGTCGACATGCCGCCTGAACGCCTTCGCGTCAGCTTATTACGGTGTGATCCAATTAGCCGCGACGAGTATGCGGTAAGATCAAACTCGGAGAAGTTGCGCGGCACGAGTCTCGATGCTCCGTTTGGGAGGGGCGCCCCGTACTCACTGTGTCCTGTGAGCTTCCCGGGAAGCGGTACAAGAGATGCATATCGATCGATCAATAGGTTTGACAATCTTTCTTCCCCTTCACATTCCTTCAGTCTCGAATCCCAATATGCCAGAAACGCATCACCAGATATGCGCCGATTCTTCCGTTCCAGTGGTAGGTTTGGCACTCCTGCTTCTGGAGTGGTCGATTCAATCTCGAAAGACGATCCAAAAGCAGCTTGGAATAGCAGCGGTCCTGCACATTTCGGCAGCCCGCAAGAACGAGCAATACCAGAACAGCTATCCGCTGTCGCGCAGCCGCCGAGGTCCGAGAATGCCACTTCGATCGCCGCACGCTCAGCACGAAGCCTATTCTTTCCGTGCATGCTAATTTCTTGGGATCGAATACGTGCCCTTCCCACCTTCATCCCTCTTCGATCCCGCAACCTCCTCGTGACCTCGCTCCACGTCTTCGCAGGCAGATGACTGATATGATCATTGAGCAAATCATCAAGGATGTCGTCAGCGCTGTGAGTCCGAGATATTTCATATCCAGGTGCATCAAATTCGGTATCTCGTACATGCCCCTCATCGTCATCAATGCCCTCAATTGCTATCCCGGGGCATTCAAGGGTTTCAATCGAAGGCACTGAATATGACTTTCGAAGCATCTCGTTGCCTTCTTCTTCACTTAAAGGACTTGAATCCAATGACTCGTCGCCGATATGCTTTAGGGTACCATGCGAATTAAGCTGGTTCGTATTAGAAGCAAATGCTTTGCCCATGTTATACACGACGCGAGTGTCTTCGGGGTCCAGTGGGTCAGCGTAAAAGTTGAATCGGTCGAGGAGTTCCAACATGCGGTTATCCGCAGTTGAACGATAGCGCCCTGTTCCAATTACGACTGTGGGTATTCTACCAACAACGACTGTGATCTGACGAAGAGTCTTCTCAGGCGGCGCATACAATATAATGAGGTGCGAGTCTAGCAGAAGTCCGGGATCCCTGGAGGCAACGTCCTGATTTGCAGCTCTAATCATGATCTTTCCACATTTTGTGAAAGAGTCTTCGGCCGCATATCGCGCTAGTCGTCGAAAGCCGACGAGCAGAACTTTCACGATTGGCGAAGGAATCGCATTTCCTGTCCTCTCACCTGGAGTCAAAGAGAGGGAGCCAGGGGCGAGATCCGAGGTTATGGAACTTTCAGCCAATACGCGTCTTCTTAGTCTAGTCGGGGAGAACCCGGCCTTTGGTGATATTGGTGGAGTTGTTCTTCTCTTGAGGGTCCTTTCGCCAACGACCTTGCCCGTAAACTTGATATCAAGGACGATTCTGCGGAGTGCCGGGGACACTCTTGCTTGAGAGGACTCACCATCCGAGATGAGGGCGATGGAGGAATCAATATTGAGAACGGAAAGGGCTGGGCACTGAAGAAGCGGAGTCAAGTCGAGAGTGCCTCCCAAGCGGTTGCCTCCCAGTCGCAAGGAACGGAGTTTCATGCTAGATGAAAGAGCCTCGAGGTTGAGAGGGTATTCATGAAGCGAGTTGTCTTCAAGATACAAGGACCTCAAAGACTTGCAAGCTCTGAGGGGTCCAAGGTCAACCTTTTCAAGCTTGTTGTCATGCAACCAAAGCCTTTCAAGCTTGACGCAGCTCGCAAGCGGTGCTAGATCAATGGAAGCGAGGCGGTTGCTGTTGAGACAGAGGACTGAGAGACCGTGGCAGGTTGAGAGCGGAGTGAGGTCAACCATCTCTAAGGTATTCGCCGCAAGCGATATCTCGCGAAGATTATCTGCGACGGGTGCTGCCTGCAGCGCGGAAAGCGAGACAGTCTTGAGTCCGCGGCCTGAAAGAGAGATGTAGTCGACATCATCGTGGAGCTTGACAATTTGGGTTTCCCCCTTGTCATCAACACCGCGAACGACGCTGGGCTGTTCAAAAGAAGCGGTGGCGGGAGAGGGGCAGTTAAGAATCGAAACGAGAGAGTGAACGGAATCACTCTTTGGGAGCGGACCGGCTGCGACAGAGGAGGGGGAGAGAGGGTTGGGGGGGGTGACTGGTTCTGAGTTGTGCATGGTTATGCGGGAAGAGTGACGAGTGGGGGAGTGGTAGCGTTGGGGAAAACGAAGTCTAATTAGTAAACGGAGTTACGGCTTATGCAAGTGTAAGTGGGGAATGAATCGTGAGCAAAACACAGAATGATGGGGTGAAGGTTACCGGGTGGAGGGGAGAGCAGGAGTCGTGGAAGGA